>NC_134489.1:97429056-97434056 GCF_040206685.1 Ascaphus truei
CCCTCTCCCTTCTCTCTCTCCCTTTCCCTTCTCTCTCACCCTCTTCCTTCTCTCTCCCTCTCCCTTCTCTCTCTCCCTTCTCTCTCTCCTCTCTCCCTCTCCCTTCTCTCTCCCTCTCCCTTCTCAATCCTTTTCCTTGTCACTCCCTCATCACTCTCTCTCTCTCCCTTCTCTCTCTCTCCCTTCTCCATCTTCCTTCTTTCTCCATCTCCCTTCTTTCTCCATCTCCCTTCTCTCTACATCTACCTTCTCTCTCTCCGTATCCCTTCTCTCTCTCCCTATCCCTTCTCTCTCTCCCTCTTCCTTCTCTCTCCCTATCCCTTGTCGCTCCCTCTCCCTTGTTTCTACCTCTCCCTTGTCTCTCCATTCTCTCTCCCTCTTCCTTCCCTCTCCCTCTTCCTTCTCTCCCCATCTTCCTTCTCCCTCCATCTTCCTTCTCTCTCCATCTTCCTTCTCTCTCCATCTTCCTTCTCTCTCCATCTTCCTTCTCTCTCCCTTTCCATTCCCTCTCCCTTTTCCTTTCCCCTCCCTTTTCCTTCTCTCTCCCTCTCCCTTCTCTCTCCCTCCTCTCTCCCTTGTCACCCCCTTCTATCTCCCTCTCCCTTCTCTCTCCCTATACCTTCTCTCTCCCTCTTACTTCTCTCTCCCTCTTACTTCTCTCTCCCTTTCCATGCTCTCTCCCTTTTCCTTATCTCTCCATTCTCTCCCTTTTCCTTTCCCCTCCCCTTTCCTTCGCTCTCCCTCTCCCTTCTCTCTCTCTCTCCACTCCCTTCTCTCTCTCTCTCCCCCTCCCTTCTCTCTCCCTCTCCCTTATAACTCCCTCGTCATTCCCTCTACCTCTCTCTCTCCCTCTCCCCTCTCTCTCTCTCCCTTTCCCTTCTCTCTCACCCTCTTCCTTCTCTCTGTCTCTCCCTCTCCCTTCTCTCTCTCTCCCTTCTCTCTCTCCTCTCTCCCTCTCCCTTCTCTCTCCCTCTCCATGCTCTCTCCCTTTTCCTTATCTCTCCATTCTCTCCCTTTTCCTTTCCCCTCCCCTTTCCTTCGCTCTCCCTCTCCCTTCTCTCTCTCTCCACTCCCTTCTCTCTCTCTCTCCCCCTCCCTTCTCTCTCCCTCTCCTTTATAACTCCCTCGTCATTCCCTCTACCTCTCTCTCTCCCTCTCCCTTCTCTCTCTCCCTTCTCTCTCTCTCCCTTTCCCTTCTCTCTCACCCTCTTCCTTCTCTCTGTCTCTCCCTCTCCCTTCTCTCTCTCTCCCTTCTCTCTCTCCTCTCTCCCTCTCCCTTCTCTCTCCCTTCTCTCTCCCTTTTCCTTGTCACTCCCTCATCACTCTCTCTCTCTCCCTCTCTCTCTCTCCCTTCTCTCTCTCTCCCCCTCCCTTCTCTCTCCCTCTCCCTTATAACTCCCTCGTCATTCCCTCTACCTCTCTCTCTCCCTCTCCCTTCTCTCTCTCTCCCTTTCCCTTCTCTCTCACCATCTTCCTTCTCTCTGTCTCTCCCTCTCCCTTCTCTCTCTCTCCCTTCTCTCTCTCCTCTCTCCCTCTCCCTTCTCTCTCCCTCTCCCTTCTCTCTCCCTCTCCATGCTCTCTCCCTTTTCCTTATCTCTCCATTCTCTCCCTTTTCCTTTCCCCTCCCCTTTCCTTCGCTCTCCCTCTCCCTTCTCTCTCTCTCCACTCCCTTCTCTCTCTCTCTCTCCCCCTCCCTTCTCTCTCCCTCTCCCTTATAACTCCCTCGTCATTCCCTCTACCTCTCTCTCTCCCTCTCCCTTCTCTCTCTCCCTTCTCTCTCTCTCCCTTTCCCTTCTCTCTCACCCTCTTCCTTCTCTCTGTCTCTCCCTCTCCCTTCTCTCTCTCTCCCTTCTCTCTCTCCTCTCTCCCTTCTCTCTCCCTTCTCTCTCCCTTTTCCTTGTCACTCCCTCATAACTCTCTCTCTCCCTCTCTCTCTCTCTCTCTCCCTTCTCTCTCTCTCCCTTCTCCATCTTCCTTCTTTCTCCATCTCCCTTCTCTCTACATCTACCTTCTCTCTCTCTGTATCCCTTCTCTCTCTCCGTATCCCTTCTCTCTCTCCCTATACCTTCTCTCTCTCCCTATCCCTTTTCTCTCTCCCTCTTCCTTCTCTCTCCCTATCCCTTGTCGCTCCCTCTGCCTTGTTTCTACCTCTCCCTTGTCTCTCCATTCTCTCTCCCTCTTCCTTCTCTCTCCCTCTTCCTTCTCTCTCCATCTTCCTTCTCTCTCCATCTTCCTTCTCTCTCCATCTTCCTTCTCTCTCCATCTTCCTTCTCTCTCCATCTTCCTTCTCTCTCCCTTTCCATTCTCTCTCCCTTTTCCTTTCCGCTCCCTTTTCCTTCTCTCTCCCTCTCCCTTCTCTCTCCCTCCTCTCTCCCTTGTCATCCCCTCCTCTCTCCCTCTCCCTTCTCTCTCCCTATCCCTTCTCTCTCCCTTTCCTTGTCTCTCCCTCTCCCTTGTCTCTCCATTCTCTCTCCCTTTTCCTTCCCTCTCCCTTTCCTTCTCTCTCCCTTTTCCTTCTCTCTCCTTTTCCCTTCTCTCTCCCTTTTCTTTCTCTCTCCCTTTTCTCACTCCCTTCTCTATCCCTCTGCCTTTCTCTCCCTTCTTTCTCCCTATCCCTTCTCTCTCCCTCTTCCTTCTCTCCCTCTCTTCCGTCTCTCTCCCTTTCCATGCTATCTCCCTTTTCCTTATCTCTCCATTCTCTCCCTGTTCCTTTCCCCTACCCTTTCCTTCGCTCTCCCTCTCCCTTCTCTCTCTCTCCACTCCCTTCTCTCTCTCCCCCTCCCTTCTCTCTCCCTCTCCCTTATAACTCCCTCGTCATTCCCTCTCCCTCTCCCTACTCTCTCTCAACCATTCCTTTCTCTCTCACCCTCTTCCTTCTCTCTGTCTCTCCCTCTCTCTTCTCTCTCTCCCTTCTCTCTCCTCTCTCCCTCTCCCTTCTCTCTCACTCTCCCTTCTCTCTCCATTTTCCTTGTCACTCCCTCATCTCTCTCTCTCTCTCTCTCTCTCTCTCTCTCTCTCTCTCTCTCTCTCTCTCTCTCTCTCTCCCTTCTCCATCTTCCTTCTTCTCCATCTCCCTTCTCTCTCTCCCTCTTCCTTCTCTCTCTCCCTCTACCTTCTCTCTCTCCATATCCCTTCTCTCTCTCCCTCTTCCTTCTCTCTCTCCCTCTTCCTTCTCTCTTTCCCTCTTCCTTCTCTCTCCCTCTTCCTTCTCTCTCCATCTTCCTTCTCTCTCCATCTTCCTTCTCCCTCCCTCTTCCTTCTCTCTCCCTTTCCATTCTCTCTCCCTTTTAATTTCCCCTCCCTTTTCCTTCTCTCTCCCTCTCCCTTCTCTCTCCCTCCTCTCTCCCTTGTCACCCCCTTCTCTCTCCCTCTCCCTTCTCTCTCCCTATCCCTTCTCTCTCCCTTTCCTTGTCTCTCCCTCTCCCTTGTCTCTCCATTCTCTCTCCCTTTCCTTCTCTCTCCCTTTCCTTCTCTCTCCCTTTTCCTTCTCTCTCCTTTTCCCTTCTCTCTCCCTTTTCTTTCTCTCTCCCTTTTCTCACTCCCTTCTCTATCCCTCTGCCTTCTCTCTGCCTTCTCTCTCCCTATCCCTTCTCTCTCCCTCTTCCTTCTCTCTCCCTCTTACTTCTCTCTCCCTTTCCATGCTCTCTCCCTTTTCCTTATCTCCATTCTCTCCCTTTTCCTTGCCTCCCCTTTCCTTCGCTCTCCCTCTCCCTTCTCTCTTTCTCCACTCCCTTCTCTCTCTCTCTCTCTCTCCCCCTCCCTTCTCTCGCCCTCTCCCTTATAACTCCCTCGTCATTCCCTCTACCTCTCTCTCTCCCTCTCCCTTCTCTCTCTCTCCCTTTCCCTTCTCTCTCACCCTCTTCCTTCTCTCTGTCTCTCCCTCTCCCTTCTCTCTCTCTCCCTTTTCTCTCTCCTCTCTCCCTCTCCCTTCTCTCTCCCTCTCCCTTCTCTCTCCCTTTTCCTTGTCACTCCCTCATCACTCTCTTTCTCTCCCTTCTCTCTCTCTCTCCCTTTTCTCTCTCCCTCTTCCTTCGCTCTCCCTCCTCTCTCCCTTGTCACTCCCATCTCTCTCCCTCTCCCTTCTCTCTCCCTATCCCTTCTCTCTCCCTTTCCTTGTCTCTCCCTCTCCCTTGTCTCTCCATTCTCTCTCCCTCTTCCTTTTCTCTCCCTTTTCCTTCTATCTCCCTTTCCTTTTCTCTCCCTTTTCTCTCCCCTTTCTCTCCCCTTTCTCTCCCCTTTCTCTCCCTTTTCTCTCCCTTTTCTCTCCCTTTTCTCTCCCTTTTCTCTCCCTTTTGCTTTTCTCTCCCTTTTGCTTTTCTCTCCCTTTTCCTTTTCTCTCCCTTTTCCTTTTCTCTCCCTTTTCCTTTTCTCTCCCTTTTCCTTTTCTCTCCCTTTTCCTTTTCTCTCCCTTTTCCTTTTCTCTCCCTTTTCCTTTTCTCTCCCTCTCCCTTCTCTCTCCCTCTCCCTTCTCTGTCCCTCCTCTCACACTTGTCACTCCCTTCTCTCTCCCTCTCCCTTCTCTCTCCCTCTCCCTTCTCTCAAATTTTTTCTCTCTTACTGCCACTCTATCTCTTTCATTTCAACCCGTCTCTTGCTCTCACACACATTTCTTTCTTCCACTTCTCTCTCTCTCTTTCTTTCTCACACCGTCTCTTTCTCTCCCTGCTCTCTATTACTCTCCCTGACTAGCATCCCTGCTCCTTCTAAATCACCTGTATTTTACTCTCACAAATGTCCTTTCTTTCTCTCTCTCTCTCAAGGACTACCACTCTCCCCTCTCTCTCACAAACCCCTCTCTCACTCAGTCTAAGCATCGTTTATTTAGTCCATCAGTGAAAGAGGGTCCTCAACTGCATTGCTCTAAAGGGGATTGCATTATATTTTTTCACTTATCTTGGGTAAAATTTATTTGCAGTATGAAAATAGGTAAGTTCGTCTATCAAGATGCTGTTCACAAAGGACATACAAACAAGGAGGTAAGTAGTAGAGGTAAGTGAGTA
>NC_134489.1:97439056-97596556 GCF_040206685.1 Ascaphus truei
CTCTCCCTTCTCTGTCCCTCCTCTCACACTTGTCACTCCCTTCTCTCTCCCTCTCCCTTCTCTCTCCCTCTCCCTTCTCTCTCCCTCTCCCTTCTCTCAAATTTTTTCTCTCTTACTGCCACTCTATCTCTTTCATTTCAACCCGTCTCTTGCTCTCACACACATTTCTTTCTTCCACTTCTCTCTCTCTCTTTCTTTCTCACACCGTCTCTTTCTCTCCCTGCTCTCTATTACTCTCCCTGACTAGCATCCCTGCTCCTTCTAAATCACCTGTATTTTACTCTCACAAATGTCCTTTCTTTCTCTCTCTCTCTCAAGGACTACCACTCTCCCCTCTCTCTCACAAACCCCTCTCTCACTCAGTCTAAGCATCGTTTATTTAGTCCATCAGTGAAAGAGGGTCCTCAACTGCATTGCTCTAAAGGGGATTGCATTATATTTTTTCACTTATCTTGGGTAAAATTTATTTGCAGTATGAAAATAGGTAAGTTCGTCTATCAAGATGCTGTTCACAAAGGACATACAAACAAGGAGGTAAGTAGTAGAGGTAAGTGAGTACACCTACACAATGCATTGCTTTTATCTCTCAGGATATAAAGCTTTGAGTTGATTTCTCTCCCTTTACACGAGTGTGCCCTTTTAGAGTCAGGCAGTGAACTCTTCGCTACTGTCCCATCTGCAGCGCTAGCTCGACTGTAAATTGGGGGAAGAAAGCATACCCCTTTACGGACGATAGACAGTAGTGCTTCTTCACTCCTAGCATACGGCAGAGGAGAAGCTCCGCTCTGTACAAAATGGATCTAGTCCTCAATGTCCAAGTACTTAGTAGTGAGGTAAAAGCTAGCTCGTTACCTCTAAGGGTGCCTCTCGCTAACATGCAACGAATGCAAGAGTTTTCAAATTTTTGAATGACTAACTGCATATAAATGCAACATGTCAATTGGATAGGGAATAGAATATATACAACAAAATAGAAAGGGCAGGCTCACAGACTGATTCCATGCCCTCCCTCACCTGCTCTTACCCTCCTTGACCCATGTTCACTATAACCCACCACCTCATCCACCTTCACCCACCCACCATTGCCCATTCACCAACACCTTCACTCACCCACACCTTCACTCATCCACTTTCAACCTACCTCACCTACATTCACCAACCTTTAACCCCACCTAAACACACCCTCCCTCTTCCACCTTAATCATCACCCTCCCTTACCCACGTTTACTCTACCTTACTGGCCTCAACCTTACCTACAAAGCCTCCTATACCCATATTAACCATCCCTCACCCACCTTCAACATCACCTTCCCAAACCCTCCTTCACCCAACCTCCCTCACCCACCTTCTACCCTCCATCATCCATATTAAAATTCACCTTCACCACCCTTACCTGCACACCCATACCCAGCCTCACCCTTGCCCACTCACCCATACCTTAACTGACCCACACTTTTTTCACCCACCTTCATCCTCACCCTCCCAAACACATTTACTCACCCTCCCTAATCCACCTACAACACCACCTACCCACTCTCTTCATCATCCACCTTCCCTCACAAACCTTCAACCTCCCTTACCCACACCCACCATACATCCCTAAACCTCCCTCACCCACCTACCCACAACCTCCCTCACCTGCTTACCCACTTACACTTTTTCTTACCACACTTTCAACCCCAAACCACACCCTCCCTAAATTATTCAGAACTTAACTCTCATTGGTCAAGTGTGACTAAATGAGTCACATAACTAAAAATGTTCTATTCTTTTTTAACCAAACACAAATACAAAAATAATCATAAGGGTCAACCCTAACTTTGAACACTAACCCTAACTCTTCTCTGATTGGTTAGTACCCAAATGAGTCACATACCTAAATTTTCATATTCCCCTACACTGGCGACACACTTTATTCGAGCACGGCTAGTCCCGCGAATTCGGGTATACTCGGGTGTATTCAGGTTTCTGATATTTTTCAGCCAGAGTGCATTGCGTTATTTTCCGGCAGGAATTTAAGCTTTTTATTCCGGCTGGTTACAATACTGCAATGCCGTCAAAATACACATGGTGGCGCTTGCGAGCTATTCTCTGTGAAGCCGTCCCCTATAATGAATTGTAATGCAGTATATATATATATATATATATATATATATATATATATATATATATATATATACTGTATAACAACAACCCCTGTAAGCCCTAACATACAGTACTGTACTGTACTGTATATGCACATACATAAATGATACTACAGTACTGTATGGGCGGCGGGGGCGAGATGTGTTTGCAGCAGAGAGAGATCCGCTGCTCTCTCTCTGCGCAAACATCCACACATTAAAAATTATTTGAAATACATTTTTATTGATAGTGTAGATGTGCAGGGGGTCTCCGGAGCTGAACCGCGGTGGTTTTAGGTCTGGGGACCCCGTGCCCCCCGAGATACAGGCCCCTTTAGGGGGTGCCGGTATCCAGCTCTGCGTTAAAAGCCCCGATCACGTGACCGCGGCCTGTAAACCAAGCAGAGCAGAGGGATACCGGCACCCCCTAAAGGGGCCTGTATCTCGGGGGGCACGGGGTCCCCAGACCTGAAACCTGTGCGCTTCTGCTCTGGAGACCCCCTGCACATGTACACTATCAATAAAACACATACAATATACAGTATAAATAAACACTCGTTCTTTACCTTAGCGTCTATGCGCTATGGTAAAGAAGCATCATTTCTGTATTTTAATAATATTGTACAGTGAGCAGGGGGTTCCCTGAGCCAGAAATTAATGCTCAGGGAACCCCCCTGCTCCTGATCAATATTATTAAAAATACGGAAAATGCTGCGTCATTACCATAGCGGATAGCCGCTAAGGCAATGAAGGGGTTAACCCACCGTGCCCGCTTTATTGTGTGTAGTGGGGATGGGTGAGGGGGGTATTTGGCCCTTGGTGTGAGTTTAGGACTTGCGGGAGGGGGGGGGGGTTGCGGGTGCACTTAACCCCTTCACGATCGTAGCAGTTAATACCGCTACGGTCATGAAGGGGTTAAGCCCTCCCGCTACCCCACCCCCCCCCCCCCCCCCCGCAAGCCCTCCCCAACCATCGTTGGGGCGAATACCCCATTCACCCACCCTCCCGCTACCCACAATAAAAAAATACACACACACAGCAGCCGCCAAAAAATAAATAAATAAATGACAATAAATACATTGGAAATACATTTTTATTGATAGTGTAGATGTGCAGGGGGTCTCCGGAGCTGAACCGCGGTGGTTTTAGGTCTGGGGACCCCGTGCCCCCCGAGATACAGGCCCCTTTAGGGGGTGCCGGTATCCAGCTCTGCGTTAAAAGCCCCGATCACGTGACCGCGGCCTGTAAACCAAGCAGAGCAGAGGGATACCGGCACCCCCTAAAGGGGCCTGTATCTCGGGGGGCACGGGGTCCCCAGACCTGAAACCTGTGCGCTTCTGCTCTGGAGACCCCCTGCACATGTACACTATCAATAAAACACATACAATATACAGTATAAATAAACACTCGTTCTTTACCTTAGCGTCTATGCGCTATGGTAAAGAAGCATCATTTCTGTATTTTAATAATATTGTACAGTGAGCAGGGGGTTCCCTGAGCCAGAAATTAATGCTCAGGGAACCCCCCTGCTCCTGATCAATATTATTAAAAATACGGAAAATGCTGCGTCATTACCATAGCGGATAGCCGCTAAGGCAATGAAGGGGTTAACCCACCGTGCCCGCTTTATTGTGTGTAGTGGGGATGGGTGAGGGGGGTATTTGGCCCTTGGTGTGAGTTTAGGACTTGCGGGAGGGGGGGGGGGTTGCGGGTGCACTTAACCCCTTCACGATCGTAGCAGTTAATACCGCTACGGTCATGAAGGGGTTAAGCCCTCCCGCTACCCCACCCCCCCCCCCCCCCCCCGCAAGCCCTCCCCAACCATCGTTGGGGCGAATACCCCATTCACCCACCCTCCCGCTACCCACAATAAAAAAATACACACACACAGCAGCCGCCAAAAAATAAATAAATAAATGACAATAAATACATTGGAAATACATTTTTATTGATAGTGTAGATGTGCAGGGGGTCTCCGGAGCTGAACCGCGGTGGTTTTAGGTCTGGGGACCCCGTGCCCCCCGAGATACAGGCCCCTTTAGGGGGTGCCGGTAGCCCTCTGCTTGGTTTAAAGGTCCCGATCACGTGATCGCGGCCTGTAAACCAAGCAGAGCAGAGGGATACCGGCACCCCCTAAAGGGGCCTGTATCTCGGGGGGCACGGGGTCCCCAGACCTAAAACCTGTGCGCTTCAGCTCCGGAGACCCCCTGCACATGTACACTATCAATAAAAATGTATTTCAAATGTATTTATTGTCATTTATTTATTTATTTATTTATATTTATTTATTAATTGTGCTGCTGCTGCTGCAAGTCGTAAACTCACACCAAGGGCCAAACACCCCCCTCACCCCCAATAAAAAAAATTCACGCACAGCAGCCCCACAATTAATAAATAAATCTAAATAAATAAATAAATAAAATCTATGTAAAACCCCCTCCCCCTATTCTCGCTTTTAAAACGCCCTGCCTTCTCTCTAATCTATGTAAAAAAAACCTCCCCCTATCCCCCTATCCCCCTATTGTGTGTGTGCGTTAAGCTTCCCTGCAAGCTATGTAAAAAAAACCTCCCCCTATTGTGTGTGTGTTTCAATCTGGCTGGCCTGTGTTTCTGAGTGCTGAGTGCTCTGCGTTTAACCAAGCAGAGCAGAGGGATACCGGCACCCCCTAAAGGGGCCTGTATCTCGGGGGGCACGGGGTCCCCAGACCTAAAACCTGTGCGCTTCAGCTCCGGAGACCCCCTGCACATGTACACTATCAATAAAAATGTATTTCAAATGTATTTATTGTCATTTATTTATTTATTTATTTATATTTATTTATTAATTGTGCTGCTGCTGCTGCAAGTCGTAAACTCACACCAAGGGCCAAACACCCCCCTCACCCCCAATAAAAAAAATTCACGCACAGCAGCCCCACAATTAATAAATAAATCTAAATAAATAAATAAATAAAATCTATGTAAAACCCCCTCCCCCTATTCTCGCTTTTAAAACGCCCTGCCTTCTCTCTAATCTATGTAAAAAAAACCTCCCCCTATCCCCCTATCCCCCTATTGTGTGTGTGCGTTAAGCTTCCCTGCAAGCTATGTAAAAAAAACCTCCCCCTATTGTGTGTGTGTTTCAATCTGGCTGGCCTGTGTTTCTGAGTGCTGAGTGCTCTGCGTTTAACCAAGCAGAGCAGAGGGATACCGGCACCCCCTAAAGGGGCCTGTATCTCGGGGGGCACGGGGTCCCCAGACCTAAAACCACCGCGGTTCAGCTCCGGAGACCCCCTGCACATGTACACTATCAATAAAAATGTATTTCAAATGTATTTATTGTCATTTATTTATTTATTTATTTATATTTATTTATTAATTGTGCTGCTGCTGCTGCAAGTCGTAAACTCACACCAAGGGCCAAACACCCCCCTCAACCCCAATAAAAAAAAATCACGCACAGCAGCCCCACAATTAATAAATAAATCTAAATAAATAAATAAATAAATAAAGACATGAAGAGAAATAAATACTGTATATACTGTACAGTATATACACTGTATACATATATATATATATATATATATATATATATACAGTATACATATATACACTGTGTATATATACTGTATATATATATATATATATATATATATATATATATATATATATATATATATATATATATATATATATATACATACTGTATGTGAGTGAAAAGAGAAAAAAGTAACCCGTATGGGAGCACTCAGGTATGCAATTGATATATTTGTTTATTTATTTGACACAGTGCAAAAAGGGATGAATAAACAGTACATGATTTAAAAACACTTAAAAAAGAGGCATGGACCCTTAAACACTAATGAACAGCACTAGGGAACGACACACACTGTCAACCCTAAACATGAAAAGGATAGTGACTCAAAAAACACTAGGGAGAATCAAAGTGAATCACAATACAGTAGGTTACTGGGTTTAAAGGCACCTACAGTATACAACGCTAAGGATAATGCACACTACAATACCAAAAAGTATTTTAACCAAGCAAGTAAACCAAAATCAATATATACTGTAAGTAACAACCAGAAAAGACAATTTAAAACCAAACTAACCCTTACAATACCAAGGATTACATCTATCTAATTGTAAAAAACCTTATACAGTACATTATACACAGCATTGTTTAAAAACCCCTTCCCCCCTAATGTTTGTGTTAAGCAGATTACACTGAAGGGAGAGAGATATAAAGGCCTAAAGCCCCTTCCCCCCCTAATGTTTCTGTTAAGTAGATTACACTGAAGGGAGAGAGATATAAAGGCCTAAAGCCTTACCTGCATTGGTAAACCCTCCCTGCATTGGTAAACCCTCCCTGCATTGATGTCGTGTAGTGTACAGTACAGTATGTAAATGTGGGGAGGAGGGGGGCCCAATGTGCATAATGTACTGTGAGGTCTAACCACCCTCACCCCCTACCCACATACTGTACCGTTACCCCCCCCCCCCCCCCCATCCTGGCCATGGCCCCTCACGCACAGCAGCTCCACAATTAATAAATAAATCTAAATAAATACAGTACATGAAGAGAAATAAATATATACTTTATATATAAATGTGAGTTTATAACTAAAATAAAGAATATTATTTCTAGGGGCCCTAGAACAGAAGTTCCCACGCCAATTTCGCGCTCATTGCTCTTTTTTTTGCTCTTTTTTTACAATGTTGCTGGTCTTGCGGCTTTGCAGTATGCAAGCAAAAAGCGCAGTGTACTGTATGAAGTCTGGGTGAGCGCTTTCCACATTTGATGCCTACGGCACCTTCCCATTTCTACACACTTCAATACCTGCACAGTTGGTAGCGCTTTCCATCCCAGCTACCATTCTGGATTTTCACCTCTCACAGGCCATTCTTGCCCGAGTCTGTCCTATCAGACAGGGGCATTAACCTGTATCCACACCACCTGGACAATTTCTCTCTGTCAGAGACTTGTGCTATTTATTTTATATATTTTTGTGTAATTATTCATGCAAATTTATGCTCATTTCATATGTGGTTTTCAACATAAAGTGGCTGCTGGGCCTGATCCTAACTCATACAGTATACAGTAGCGCTTCCCTGTTTGTTTGTTTATTGCAAGCAAAAAGCAGTTTGTAGTACTGAGTGTGAGATAAATTACTGTACTGTATTTATCAGTGTTGATCAAAGAGAGTTGATCAGAAGGATTCCCCTTATATACAGTACGTAGAATTAATAAAATTGTATTATTTTCCGATATCCGCAGTGATTCTGGTCAACCTGACAGATTTTTAGTAATACAGTATACTGCAAGACCATGTGTTGTCTACCCTTTACTACAGTATACTGTACTGTATGAATGACAATAGAGTGCTGTATACTTTATAAGGGGAATCCTTCTGATCAACTCTCTTTGATCAATACTGATAAATACAGTATCATATTTACTGTATACCCCTTTAGCACCTGTCGTTCCATCCTATGCACCCATTTACTGTACAATGGTGATTGCGGTCGTATTCACGTACTTTATGTGAGATAAATTAACCAGTTCTTTTATTGCTGAAGTCGCCACAAAATACTTTTATTTACAAATACAGTACAATACAATGGTGAAACTTTTCAAGTTAACAGCAATTCAAAACATCAACACACAATAATACATACTTTACAGTACTGTACAGTATACTGTACTAGTATATTTGGGCCTTGTCTTTGGGGGTTTATTCATGCAATTATTAGGGTGACCTGGCGTTGGAAATACTGACACAGTACAATCCTACAGCTACACCACCCACCCCCTCCCTTAGAGATTTTAATCCCTCCCTGGCCAAGCATCAATCGTCTGGCTAATCCAATCCAAGCCATTGTTTTGTTAATCTGGCCCTGGGCTGTTCAGAACAGCCACTGCTTCTAAATTACTGAAAATATACAGGATAAATATACAGTGATGTGAAATAATCCTTTCTGTGGGTCTGAGAGGGTTGAAAGTCACCAGGTCCTCATACAGTAGAGTACATTCTCGAATACCTTTAGAATAAAAATACAGTATATATAAATATACAGTATAAATATTGCACAGTATACTGTAATGTTAAATAACCCATCCTGTTCTTTTTCCCTTCATACTGTAACAGTATCCTCATTGTGTCTGCGGTACAGTAGTTCATTGAGAGAGGAGAGGTTTTGTGTACATCATTACTGCTGTTTATATACTGTACATTTGACTGCACAAGCAGATTTGACGAACACAAGGCCCCCCCTCCACCCTGGTGCACCCTTTTTCCTGGAACGACAAGAAAACAAAAACTTTGTTTAGTTACTGTACTGTACTGTATGTGCGTACTGTATTATGGTAGACCTACTGTACAGTAGGTGGCTGGTGCAGCTTTCTCTGGAAAGAAAAAATGGAGCAGTTAGTAGGCAGTTACTGTAGTATGTCAAACTAGTCTACTGTACTGTATACTGGAACTACTGTAAACTCTGACTATTGGGAAAGCTAAAATCTGTGCCATACTTACCTGTATCATAGTGTACCTACTGTACAATACTACAGCACTGTACTACTTTCCTGATGCTTGTCCATTGCGCGCGATGACAATGGGCAACACAGTGGCAATATGGTCTATATATTTATTGCATCGTTCCTCGGTGAGTACATCGTTCCAAAAACTCATTATGGCTGTATACAACTCGTCCTTCTTGGAGGGTTTCGCCACTTTACGGATGTGGTCCTTCAGCTGATGCCAGACCATTTCGATCGGATTGAAGTCTGGTGATCTGTGATTGGAAAGAAAGGACAATTAGTTTAAGAGATAGAGTACACAGTAAAAACAGTGGGGAATATAAATGGGACACGGTCTACTACACTTACTCCGCTGGCGTCTTCACCCAGTTGATGCCGCGCTCAAGGATATGCGCCGTCGACGCGGTGTGCTTGGGATCATTGTCCTGGTAAAAGCGATGACCATTGGGAAAGTCTTGTGTGATGTATCGCACTATCACGGGCACAATGTTGTCTTGGAAGAAATCTTTATTCATGATTCCTATAGCAAGAAAAGAAAAGTGCTCAATAGTACAGTACAGTGCATACGGTAAGGCAACACTAGTCAAGTACAGTGCATTAGGCGGCATTATATTTGAGAAATTGTACCTTCAAAGACGACAATGCATCCCGGTCCACGCCTAGAGATGGCACCCCACACATGCAGCTTCACAGGGTGTTTTGGCCGTGGCTTCAAAGTTATGCGGCCTTTTTTGTGGAACGCAAATCTTGCAAATCTCTCCAGCGACACAGTAGACTCATCAGTGAAGATGCAATCCTGGAAAGTCTCACCGCTGTCGATCCATGCCTGGGCCTGGAGCACTCTTTTGATTTTGTTTGCGTCCCGTATCATGGGGTACGCTCTGTAATGACAATGAATAAAAAATGTTAGCGTCACAGCGCAGTACAGTTTGCAAAACAACATTTTTACTTTACAGTACAGTACCTCCTGTACTGTCCACTACTAACCTCACACGTCCATATTTCCATCCAATTCTGCGTCTCATCTTCTTTATGCTGCTCTCGGATACAGTCAGATTGTGGTTTTCCTGAAGAGTGTTTTTAACCCTTAATGCGCTCCTCTCATCATTCTCCTCACTTATTCTGTCCACCAGAAGAGTAGTCTCCCTACAATGCAAAGAAATTATATTGTGTTATTAATATGCAGCAATATAAAATGTATACTGTATACTGTACATGTAATGTTGTAATATACAGTAAATATAAATATACAAAAAATGTATACTGCTGTACTATAAATATAAATAGACAAAATATACAGTATACAGTACTGTTGTAATATAAATATACTATATAAATATTCCGTTGTCAGATGAATTGCAATATACCAAAAGTGTATACTGCTGCACAAAAAATATAAATTGACCACACATACAGTACACTACAGTATATACTGTTGTAATATAATAAATATACTATATAAATACGGTATACTGTTGTTATATCATAATAAATACACATCATATACTGTATATTCCGTTGTCAGATGAATTGCAATATACCAAAAGTGTATACTGCTGCACAAAAAATATAAATTGACCACACATACAGTACACTACAGTATATACTGTTGTAATATAATAAATATACTATATAAATACGGTATACTGTAGATGTACACTACAGTTTTCTATATTTTTTTTGGTTAAGTTTTATAAATACAGTATACTTACGCATTTGTTACCCTTGGTGCCTTTTTGCGGTCTCTGTTTTTTCCTTGTGCATGATAGCACACAGTGCTTGATGGCACAACGAGGCCAGAAGCAGTTAACCAGCGCTGGATATCTGCAATTCGTTGTCCGCTCGTGTACATCTCCTTCATTCTCATGCTGAGATCCTTTGAAATCTTCTTAACAGGCATTGCTGCGAGTACTGTAGAAAGAAATACAAACACAAGAATGTGTATTCGATGTTTAGTCGATGTGTATTCAATGTGCAGTGAATCCACAAAATGGATGGTGTATTTATATGTTAATGACTCACATAACAGACCACCCACTTTCAACACCTGTACCTGGCCACCATGCATAAAAGGTTGTACACGTTGCATAGCCCACCACTTGCTGATCTTTATCTGAGGCATTGTCCAGATACTGCATTGTGCCTCCCGCTTACATGGAGCAGCCCCGGTTCTATGGAAGAAAGAATCATCTCACCTCTGCTGTGCCTGCCACACTGAAAAAAAGAAAGGCAGTTACCGTTCCCAAGCCAAAGGCAAAGCGACAGGCTAAGGCCAACAAAGAAAACCTTCTGCTGACCCCAAAGGCTAAGGCTTTTAAAACACGTCAGCCTTATTATGTGAAGAAGAAATACGGTACTGTGCTCGGTTCGCAAGACGCATGGCAGCCAACTCACCGAATCCGCAGACCACTTGCTCCCATATGCTTCGACGACTCTGCTGTAGCTGTCCCGGAAATCTTCAGCCCGGCTTCTCCACCCCCATCTTCTCCGGTTCCATCTGAAGATGCTGCTGCCTCTGAAATCAACGGGTCACTGTCTCCTTTGCTCTTGGACGACTCTGCTTCTCTCCCGGAAATCCAGCGGTCACCTTCTCCATCCCTCTTCCACCACGCTGCAGCTTCTCCTGTACCGGGCATCCCCAGGTCACCTCTTCCACTCTCCATCGATGCCGCTTCTCTCCAGGGAACCCCCATCTCATCCTCCGTTGCACCCATCCCCCCAGATCTCCAGATGCCATGCACAAGCAGCTCGTTGGACCGGATCCTGAATGGGCTAAGTGTGGATCTCCCCGGGAATTCTAGTGTGCTGGCAAAGCTAGATCTGCTTCTGGAGTCGGTGCTACATATGGAGCAACGGCTGGATCAACGGATGCTACATATGGAGCAACGGATGGATCAACGGATGGACAAGATAGAGGCAGACATAGCGGGCATACATTATTTGCTCGGTGTTAATGCCCCTGTTTCCCCGATGCTGGAGCAGGGGGGTGACATGGATGTGATGCATGGTACCTTCGACCCCCTTCCATCACCAAGCACACACCCTCCACCAGAAGATACAGTGTACTATGCTATTGAGGAGGACATGACAACCCCATCTAGACCACGCCAGGAGACAACCCGGCGACCACTACCGGAGGAAAGCTTCCTCCCAGACACCCTACCATTGCCCATCGCCTCAAGTACACCCGCTCCCAAAAGACTTCCTACACCCGCTCGCATACAAACAGTGCCCGACATCTCCCTGTGCGATCTGACACCGGCGCTGAGGGAGAAGTATAGGGTGAGGAGTGCTGGTATACCACACAAGTATGCCTTGATCATATTTAAACACCATGTTCCCTACACATTGTACTGCGAGTGGGTGTTCAAAGTGAACTATGATGGGAATCGCCAAAAAAATGCCCTTCCTGCCAATTTAAGGAAAAAGATTGTGGAAGAAATGCAGCGCTATTACCCTGTTACAGATCCTGTAATGAGAGGCGTTAGAGACTGCATTAATGGCGTTTTGCGCCATGCAAGGCATCGGCCATGGCTGGAAAATGGGGAGGACTTTCAGTGAGACCATACTGTAATGTTGTGCTGTACTGTACAGTACATGTTTTACCCTATAGTACCTGCTGTACTTAAACAAAGGATACTGAATGTTGTTGTGTGTTGCACGGTTTTTGTACTGTATTTGTAAATAAAAGTTTTTAGTGGCGACTTCAGCAATAAAAGAACTGGTTACTTTATCTCACACTCAGTACTACAAACTGCTTTTTGCTGCCAGACTGCAAACCCGCAAGACCAGCAACATTGTAACAAAAGAGCAATGAGCGCTCAATTGGCGTGGGAACTTCTGTTCTAAGGCCCCTATAAATAATATTCTTTATTTTATTTATAAACTCACATTTATAAACCCCGTCACCCACCCCCGCTAAACACAATAAAAAATAATCACACACAGCATCCCCGCAATAAATAAATAAATAAATACAAATAAATACATTTGAAATACATTTTTATTGATAGTGTAGATGTGCAGGGGGTCTCTGGAGCTGAACCGCACAGGTTTTAGGTCTGGGGACCCCGTTCCCCCCGAGATACAGGCCCCTTTAGGGGGTGCCGGTAGCCCTCTGCTTGGTTTAAAGGTCCGATCACGTGATCGCGGCCTGTAAACCAAGCAGAGCAGAGGGATACCGGCACCCCCTAAAGGGGCCTGTATCTCGGGGGGCACGGGGTCCCCAGACCTGAAACCTGTGCGCTTCAGCTCCGGAGAACATCTACACTGTGAATAAAACACACACATCATTAAAGAATCATTCTTTAGCTTAGCGGCTATGCGCTATGGTAAAGAAGCAGCATTTCTGTCTTTTTAATAATATTGTAGAGTGAGCAGGGGGTTCCCTGAGACAGAAATCTAATCTCAGGGGACCCCCTGCTCCTGCACAATATTATTAAAAGTTCAGAAACGAGGCTTCATTAGCATAGCGTATAGCCGCTAAGGTAATGAAGGGGTTAACGCATAATAACCAATAAATACATTCAATACACTACCCACTACCCATGGCAACCTCCGCTGCTGTACAGTAAAACAGAGAAAAAAAATAACACTTTCAAAGTAATGTCCCCTAACCCCTTAATCACCATAGCGGTTATTAACCGCTACAGTCATGAAGGGGTTAACCCACCCTCACCCACCACTTGGGACGCCTACTGTACATACCCTCCCACTCTAACCCCCCACCCCGTGAGGCCTAACCACCCTCAACCCTCACCCACTAACTACCCACAAGGGAGGCCTACCCACATACCGTTGGGGAAACACCCCACCCCCACCCCAGTACCCACAATAAAAACAGTACAATCACCCACAATAAACAGCATTCTATTTATTAAATACATTACCCACCCCCTGTGCCCCCCCCCTCATAAATACAAGATTTATTCTTTTACATTCAGGGTCCATAACGTAGCCCCACGCTAGTCCCCGGTGGGCTGGCAGGGCACCTGGACAGACCTACAGTTTACCAGCAGCATTCCACAGGTTCTGGAGGCCTGCTGGTGGATCCTGCCAGCACCATGGCGCTCAGGTGGTCTCCTTGGGTCACCGTGAGCCACAATTGGGTCCACACGGTAGGCCCAAGGATGTCTGGGAGCCCCGGGTCAAACCCACAGGTGTCTGCGGGGCCTCGGGTGGTTCCCATGGGGGTCTGGGGAACTCACGGGTGCTCACTACGGGTCCGCGGTGCCCCCACAGAAGTGGGACCACACATCATCATCCCCGCACCTACGGCTCGGAGGTGCCCCCACAGAAGTGGGACCACACATCGTCATGCCCGCAGACTACGGGTCCGCGGTGCCCCCACAGAAGTGGGACCACACATCATCATCCCCGCATGTGTCACCCGTGGAACCACCAGCCTGCTACCCTTTAGGATACCCGAGGATTCCCCGCGGGTGGTCTCCAGAGGTCCCACGCAAAACCACGGAAGTAACCCTGAATGTAAAAAAAATAAACCTGGCCTATACATTCAATACATACACCCTCCCCCCCAACACCTACAGTACAATAATGTGCAAAATAACTATTATCCAGATATGGATAATAGATTAATTGCCCATTATTAAAAACATTAACTAGCATACTGTATACAAATAAATAAAGTACTACTGACCTCATCAATACGAAGTGTCCGATGCCAGCGCCTTCCTTCTCTTGCCCACACAAAACATAGCCAAAACCAAGCCAATACATTGCAATTACATTCAGATATCAATTAACCCCTTAAACACCTTATCGGATAATAACCGCAAAGGTAATTAAGGGGTTAAGCCACACAGGCACGATACCCACCCTTCACCCATGAATTTGTACTGTGGCTTCATCATGCAACTATATATATATATACTGTATATATATACATACAGAGAGACAGAGAGAAAGAGAGAGAGAGAGATATATAC
Source organism: Ascaphus truei (assembly GCF_040206685.1). Taxonomy (NCBI): domain Eukaryota; kingdom Metazoa; phylum Chordata; class Amphibia; order Anura; family Ascaphidae; genus Ascaphus; species Ascaphus truei. The sequence goes on from NC_134489.1 coordinate 97,453,645, forward strand.
AGTATATATATATACACACGTTATATACACACCCATGATAAACCAAATATACAGTACAAATAAATGTAGAAGGGTTATCAAAACCATACTGTTCTACAACCAAACACTTCTCCATACAGATACTACATTAAAATCAATTTCCTTTAAAAATCCTAACTGATCTCACAATCTACTGTACTGTATATGATCACAAACCAATGAAAAAAAAGTCACATTCCAAAATGCATAAAATCTATGCACCATACTGTATACATTCTGCAAATTAATCAAACGTAAACAAAAATCAGTTAGCAATCATTATTTACACCCCTAAACATTTCACACTCAATCAAGAACAATGAGACCATTAACAGATTCACGCCTAGAGCAGAACAATTAAGCCTTTGAAAAAATATAAGTACCGACAAAAATACAACCTTTACAGTACAGTACAACCAAGGCTATCTATCCCTGACCTTCCTCAAACACACAATACAATACCAAGGAATAATACATCTATCTAATTTTAAAATACTTTAAACTCACAAAATAATTAAAAACACATCTAATCCAGCTTTTAAAACATCATCATTTCTTACCCTGAATGTATACTGTACAGTATATCTCTCTAGACATATATATTGTACATACATACATACAGTGGCAAGAAATGATATACCACAAGCAAAAAAAAAATACACAGGTTAAAAAACCTTTTGAAATAATGAACAAGTTAAATAAAATACATTTCTTTACTGTAGTTCACTTACCATTACTTGCCCCCACCGACTCCCGTTGCCCAGCTTACTCACGAACCAATCCACGATCAGGAACCCATAAAATAATAAACCATTGAAAATAATAAACATTAAACTAAAAATCCAAACCAATCCACGGGTCTTCTACTTGTAATACACCTTCATCTGTATTCTTCTTTCTTCTATCTCCTTCCGGGCGGGGCAGGGCGTGGTCTTCTTTCCATCATCGGCCACGCCCTTGTCTTTTTCCTTCTCCGGAGGTCCTTCCTCCGCGGCGTCTGGCTGCAAAATGAGACGACATAGGCTTTTAAAGGCCTATGACGTCACATTTTGCGTCATGGTTCCCACGGTCCTGATTGGACCGTGAAAACCATGTGTGTTGGCCGATAATAAAAAAATGATGACGTCACTTAAAGGGAATGAAAGCACAGCCAATCAGAATGGCTTTGCTTCAATTGCCTTTAAGATGACGTCATGAAAAGGCACATGGTCGTGCACACATGGTACTAGAGCCAATCAGAGCGTGGGAACTTTATGCCTACTCTGATTGGCTCTGGTATACCATGTGTCAGGGGCTTGGGGGAGAAAGGATGTGACGTCAATGAAAACCTGTCACGTGGTACGGTAGCCAATCAGAGCGTGGGAACTTTATCCTTATTGACGTCACATCCTTTCTCCCCCAAGCCCCTGACACATGGTATACCAGAGCCAATCAGAGCGTGGGAACTTTATCCCTACTCTGATTGGCTCTGGTATACCATGTGTCAGGGGCTTGGGGGAGAAAGGATGTGACGTCAATAAGGATAAAGTTCCCACGCTCTGATTGGCTACCGTACCACGTGACAGGTTTTCATTGACGTCACATCCTTTCTCCCCCAAGCCCCTGACACATGGTATACCAGAGCCAATCAGAGTAGGCATAAAGTTCCCACGCTCTGATTGGCTCTAGTACCATGTGTGCACGACCATGTGCCTTTTCATGACGTCATCTTAAAGGCAATTGAAGCAAAGCCATTCTGATTGGCTGTGCTTTCATTCCCTTTAAGTGACGTCATCATTTTTTTATTATCGGCCAACACACATGGTTTTCACGGTCCAATCAGGACCGTGGGAACCATGACGCAAAATGTGACGTCATAGGCCTTTAAAAGCCTATGTCGTCTCATTTTGCAGCCAGACGCCGCGGAGGAAGGACCTCCGGAGAAGGAAAAAGACAAGGGCGTGGCCGATGATGGAAAGAAGACCACGCCCTGCCCCGCCCGGAAGGAGATAGAAGAAAGAAGAATACAGATGAAGGTGTATTACAAGTAGAAGACCCGTGGATTGGTTTGGATTTTTAGTTTAATGTTTATTATTTTCAATGGTTTATTATTTTATGGGTTCCTGATCGTGGATTGGTTCGTGAGTAAGCTGGGCAACGGGAGTCGGTGGGGGCAAGTAATGGTAAGTGAACTACAGTAAAGAAATGTATTTTATTTAACTTGTTCATTATTTCAAAAGGTTTTTTAACCTGTGTATTTTTTTTTTGCTTGTGGTATATCATTTCTTGCCACTGTATGTATGTATGTACAATATATATGTCTAGAGAGATATACTGTACAGTATACATTCAGGGTAAGAAATGATGATGTTTTAAAAGCTGGATTAGATGTGTTTTTAATTATTTTGTGAGTTTAAAGTATTTTAAAATTAGATAGATGTATTATTCCTTGGTATTGTATTGTGTGTTTGAGGAAGGTCAGGGATAGATAGCCTTGGTTGTACTGTACTGTAAAGGTTGTATTTTTGTCGGTACTTATATTTTTTCAAAGGCTTAATTGTTCTGCTCTAGGCGTGAATCTGTTAATGGTCTCATTGTTCTTGATTGAGTGTGAAATGTTTAGGGGTGTAAATAATGATTGCTAACTGATTTTTGTTTACGTTTGATTAATTTGCAGAATGTATACAGTATGGTGCATAGATTTTATGCATTTTGGAATGTGACTTTTTTTTCATTGGTTTGTGATCATATACAGTACAGTAGATTGTGAGATCAGTTAGGATTTTTAAAGGAAATTGATTTTAATGTAGTATCTGTATGGAGAAGTGTTTGGTTGTAGAACAGTATGGTTTTGATAACCCTTCTACATTTATTTGTACTGTATATTTGGTTTATCATGGGTGTGTATATAACGTGTGTATATATATATACTGTATATATCTCTCTCTCTCTCTTTCTCTCTGTCTCTCTGTATGTATATATATACAGTATATATATATATAGTTGCATGATGAAGCCACAGTACAAATTCATGGGTGAAGGGTGGGTATCGTGCCTGTGTGGCTTAACCCCTTAATTACCTTTGCGGTTATTATCCGATAAGGTGTTTAAGGGGTTAATTGATATCTGAATGTAATTGCAATGTATTGGCTTGGTTTTGGCTATGTTTTGTGTGGGCAAGAGAAGGAAGGCGCTGGCATCGGACACTTCGTATTGATGAGGTCAGTAGTACTTTATTTATTTGTATACAGTATGCTAGTTAATGTTTTTAATAATGGGCAATTAATCTATTATCCATATCTGGATAATAGTTATTTTGCACATTATTGTACTGTAGGTGTTGGGGGGGAGGGTGTATGTATTGAATGTATTGGCCAGGTTTATTTTTTTTACATTCAGGGTTACTTCCGTGGTTTTGCGTGGGACCTCTGGAGACCACCCGCGGGGAATCCTCGGGTATCCTAAAGGGTAGCAGGCTGGTGGTTCCACGGGTGACACATGCGGGGATGATGATGTGTGGTCCCACTTCTGTGGGGGCACCGCGGACCCGTAGTCTGCGGGCATGACGATGTGTGGTCCCACTTCTGTGGGGGCACCTCCGAGCCGTAGGTGCGGGGATGATGATGTGTGGTCCCACTTCTGTGGGGGCACCGCGGACCCGTAGTGAGCACCCGTGAGTTCCCCAGACCCCCATGGGAACCACCCGAGGCCCCGCAGACACCTGTGGGTTTGACCCGGGGCTCCCAGACATCCTTGGGCCTACCGTGTGGACCCAATTGAGGCTCACGGTGACCCAAGGAGACCACCTGGGCGCCATGGTGCTGGCAGGATCCACCAGCAGGCCTCCAGAACCTGTGGAATGCTGCTGGTAAACTGTAGGTCTGTCCAGGTGCCCTGCCAGCCCACCGGGGACTAGCGTGGGGCTGCGTTATGGACCCTGAATGTAAAAGAATAAATCTTGTATTTATGGGGGGGGGGGGGCACAGGGGGTGGGTAATGTATTTAATAAATAGAATGCTGTTTATTGTGGGTGATTGTACTGTTTTTATTGTGGGTACTGGGGTGGGGGTGGGGTGTTTCCCCAACGGTATGTGGGTAGGCCTCCCTTGTGGGAACTGATTGGGTGGTTAGGCCTCACGGGTGGGGGGGGGGTTAGTGTGGGAGGGTATGTAGGCATCCCGAGTGGTGGGTGGGTGAGGGTGGGTTAACCCCTTCATGACTGTAGCGGTTAATAACCGCTATGGTGATTAAGGGGTTAGGGGACATTACTTTGTATGTTTTAATTTTTGTGTCTGTTTTGCAGAAGCGGAGGGGCCATGGCCAGGATGGGGGGGGGGGTTAACGGTATGTGGGTAGGGGGTGAGGGTGGTTAGCAATGCAGGGAGGGAGATTTACTGGTAACAGAAACATCTCTCTCCCTTCAATGTACTGTAATCTGTTTAAAGCCCCCTCCCCCCTAATGTGTGTTTCTGTAAAATCTCTCTCCCTTCAATGTACTGTAATCTGTTTAACAGAAACATTAGGGGGGAAGGGGCTTTAGGCCTTTATATCTCTCTCCCTTCAGTGTAATCTACTTAACAGAAACATTAGGGGGGGAAGGGGTTTTTAAACAATGCTGTGTATAATGTACTGTATAAGGTTTTTTACAATTAGATAGATGTAATCCTTGGTATTGTAAGGGTTAGTTTGGTTTTAAATTGTCTTTTCTGGTTGTTACTTACAGTATATATTGATTTTGGTTTACTTGCTTGGTTAAAATACTTTTTGGTATTGTAGTGTGCATTATCCTTAGCGTTGTATACTGTAGGTGCCTTTAAACCCAGTAACCTACTGTATTGTGATTCACTTTGATTCTCCCTAGTGTTTTTTGAGTCACTATCCTTTTCATGTTTAGGGTTGACAGTGTGTGTCGTTCCCTAGTGCTGTTCATTAGTGTTTAAGGGTCCATGCCTCTTTTTTAAGTGTTTTTAAATCATGTACTGTTTATTCATCCCTTTTTGCACTGTGTCAAATAAATAAACAAATATATCAATTGCATACCTGAGTGCTCCCATACGGGTTACTTTTTTCTCTTTTCACTCACATACAGTATGTATATATATATATATATATATATATATATATATATATATATATATATATATATATATATATACAGTATATATACACAGTGTATATATGTATACTGTATATATATATATATATATATATATATATATGTATACAGTGTATATACTGTACAGTATATACAGTATTTATTTCTCTTCATGTCTTTATTTATTTATTTATTTATTTAGATTTATTTATTAATTGTGGGGCTGCTGTGCGTGATTTTTTTTTATTGGGGTTGAGGGGGGTGTTTGGCCCTTGGTGTGAGTTTACGACTTGCAGCAGCAGCAGCACAATTAATAAATAAATATAAATAAATAAATAAATAAATGACAATAAATACATTTGAAATACATTTTTATTGATAGTGTACATGTGCAGGGGGTCTCCGGAGCTGAAGCGCACAGGTTTTAGGTCTGGGGACCCCGTGCCCCCCGAGATACAGGCCCCTTTAGGGGGTGCCGGTATCCCTCTGCTCTGCTTGGTTAAACGCAGAGCACTCAGCACTCAGAAACACAGGCCAGCCAGATTGAAACACACACACAATAGGGGGAGGTTTTTTTTACATAGCTTGCAGGGAAGCTTAACGCACACACACAATAGGGGGATAGGGGGATAGGGGGAGGTTTTTTTTACATAGATTAGAGAGAAGGCAGGGCGTTTTAAAAGCGAGAATAGGGGGAGGGGGTTTTACATAGATTTTATTTATTTATTTATTTAGATTTATATTTATTAATTGTGGGGCTGCTGTGCGTGAATTTTTTTTATTGGGGGTGAGGGGGGTGTTTGGCCCTTGGTGTGAGTTTACGACTTGCAGCAGCAGCAGCACAATTAATAAATAAATATAAATAAATAAATAAATAAATGACAATAAATACATTTGAAATACATTTTTATTGATAGTGTACATGTGCAGGGGGTCTCCGGAGCTGAAGCGCACAGGTTTTAGGTCTGGGGACCCCGTGCCCCCCGAGATACAGGCCCCTTTAGGGGGTGCCGGTATCCCTCTGCTCTGCTTGGTTAAACGCAGAGCACTCAGCACTCAGAAACACAGGCCAGCCAGATTGAAACACACACACAATAGGGGGAGGTTTTTTTTACATAGCTTGCAGGGAAGCTTAACGCACACACACAATAGGGGGATAGGGGGATAGGGGGAGGTTTTTTTTACATAGATTAGAGAGAAGGCAGGGCGTTTTAAAAGCGAGAATAGGGGGAGGGGGTTTTACATAGATTTTATTTATTTATTTATTTAGATTTATTTATTAATTGTGGGGCTGCTGTGCGTGAATTTTTTTTATTGGGGGTGAGGGGGGTGTTTGGCCCTTGGTGTGAGTTTACGACTTGCAGCAGCAGCAGCACAATTAATAAATAAATATAAATAAATAAATAAATAAATGACAATAAATACATTTGAAATACATTTTTATTGATAGTGTACATGTGCAGGGGGTCTCCGGAGCTGAAGCGCACAGGTTTTAGGTCTGGGGACCCCGTGCCCCCCGAGATACAGGCCCCTTTAGGGGGTGCCGGTATCCCTCTGCTCTGCTTGGTTTACAGGCCGCGATCACGTGATCGGGACCTTTAAACCAAGCAGAGGGCTACCGGCACCCCCTAAAGGGGCCTGTATCTCGGGGGGCACGGGGTCCCCAGACCTAAAACCACCGCGGTTCAGCTCCGGAGACCCCCTGCACATCTACACTATCAATAAAAATGTATTTCCAATGTATTTATTGTCATTTATTTATTTATTTTTTGGCGGCTGCTGTGTGTGTGTATTTTTTTATTGTGGGTAGCGGGAGGGTGGGTGAATGGGGTATTCGCCCCAACGATGGTTGGGGAGGGCTTGCGGGGGGGGGGGGGGGGGGTGGGGTAGCGGGAGGGCTTAACCCCTTCATGACCGTAGCGGTATTAACTGCTACGATCGTGAAGGGGTTAAGTGCACCCGCAACCCCCCCCCCCTCCCGCAAGTCCTAAACTCACACCAAGGGCCAAATACCCCCCTCACCCATCCCCACTACACACAATAAAGCGGGCACGGTGGGTTAACCCCTTCATTGCCTTAGCGGCTATCCGCTATGGTAATGACGCAGCATTTTCCGTATTTTTAATAATATTGATCAGGAGCAGGGGGGTTCCCTGAGCATTAATTTCTGGCTCAGGGAACCCCCTGCTCACTGTACAATATTATTAAAATACAGAAATGATGCTTCTTTACCATAGCGCATAGACGCTAAGGTAAAGAACGAGTGTTTATTTATACTGTATATTGTATGTGTTTTATTGATAGTGTACATGTGCAGGGGGTCTCCAGAGCAGAAGCGCACAGGTTTCAGGTCTGGGGACCCCGTGCCCCCCGAGATACAGGCCCCTTTAGGGGGTGCCGGTATCCCTCTGCTCTGCTTGGTTTACAGGCCGCGGTCACGTGATCGGGGCTTTTAACGCAGAGCTGGATACCGGCACCCCCTAAAGGGGCCTGTATCTCGGGGGGCACGGGGTCCCCAGACCTAAAACCACCGCGGTTCAGCTCCGGAGACCCCCTGCACATCTACACTATCAATAAAAATGTATTTCCAATGTATTTATTGTCATTTATTTATTTATTTTTTGGCGGCTGCTGTGTGTGTGTATTTTTTTATTGTGGGTAGCGGGAGGGTGGGTGAATGGGGTATTCGCCCCAACGATGGTTGGGGAGGGCTTGCGGGGGGGGGGGGGGGGTGGGGTAGCGGGAGGGCTTAACCCCTTCATGACCGTAGCGGTATTAACTGCTACGATCGTGAAGGGGTTAAGTGCACCCGCAACCCCCCCCCCCTCCCGCAAGTCCTAAACTCACACCAAGGGCCAAATACCCCCCTCACCCATCCCCACTACACACAATAAAGCGGGCACGGTGGGTTAACCCCTTCATTGCCTTAGCGGCTATCCGCTATGGTAATGACGCAGCATTTTCCGTATTTTTAATAATATTGATCAGGAGCAGGGGGGTTCCCTGAGCATTAATTTCTGGCTCAGGGAACCCCCTGCTCACTGTACAATATTATTAAATCTCTCTCTGCTGCAAACACATCTCGCCCCCAGTATGTGCAGTAATTTACTGAACATGTACTGTAGAATAAATGCATACAGTAGTTTTATTTATTCGGGTTTATTACACAGTATACTGTATGGCCGGAAAACATCAGCATACAGTACAATATAATCCATCGAAATCCCCCCATTAGCCGTTTTCTTTTCTGAGGAAAAACAAAATGAAAAGTTTTAATGTACAGTAATGGTCAGCCCCCTAAAGAAGTTCCCAGCCAGCCCCACCAAAATAATACGGCAAAAATACAGTACTCACCATACTGTACAGTACAGTATTACTAAATTTCCCATTCAGCTTGCGCTGGCGCCGGCCCACTTCCAGTCCAGCTTTCATCATTTTGCAGAGGGACTAGCCCACCTGTAGTCAGCGGGAAATCGCTTAGGTACATGCAAGCTTCATCAAAACTGGCTGCGAAATCCATCTCAGATTTGTCACCGACGGCAGGACCATGATGATAAGCTGGTGCTGCTGCTGGTTCTGGTTCTGGTTCTGGCGCATTGCTTGGCAGGGACTGTCGCTTCTTATTTCGTTTTAACACGACCCTTCGCCTTTTGCCGCCTCCATTATCATAGATACGGGAAAAACCCTGTGACACACACCAATACCCTCCAACAAATTGGGGCTCAATACGGTGAAAACAGGGGTCACTACATAACCTTTTCCTTATTGCATGCTTCCACAAATGAGGAGTTGGCGAAAATCTGTAAAAGTCATAATTTTCGATAAAATACTGATAAATTTGAACAACTGTTGCCATCTTATCCTCTGTTGCATTTATAGCGGCCCATATCAAATAAGCATAACTTCTGTCAGGTTTTTGGAACACGGGCTCCACTTGTTCACTCATGTCTCTGTAGAATAGTGTAAGTGAAAATGATCTTTGTCTTTATTTAATACATTACTGTATGTAAAGCCTAAATTGATACATTTTTTGCAACTATTCCTTCAGTCTCAAGGACAAGTTACACAATAGCATACTGTACTGGGATAAAGTAACTTTTTTTGGAAACGAAACAACTTGCAAAGGCCACACATTACTTAAGTCATGAGTTTATGCCATCTGGTGGACAATCGAAACATCGCAGCCTAGTAAATCATTCTCATTATCATTTAACAAGATCAGGCCCCCGTCAGCCAGGCATGAACCGTGGCTGGGAAGGCAAGCGCAACGAAGCATGCAAGAGGTGAGCAGTGGCGGATTCCAGGTTTCTGCCAGGTACAAACCAGGCATTTGCTCGAATAAAGTGTGTCGGTGCAGTACCTCCTGCCTGGTGTGTAATCTTTCCGGGGTAGAGGAGTTTGTTTCTACTGTGGGAGACTAGCTTCATACATCTGGAGCCTACAGTGGATGGAGGCGCTGAGTACCATGAGCTAAATGTCGGGTATGTACCCCAGAATATATGGAAACAAAGAAAAGACAGCGCAAAAAAACCATAGTGTAGTAAATTCAATTATTATTTATAAGGTGAAGGTGAGTATTGCACGTACATCAATAAAAAATGTTAATAGCATGACATGTTTGGGACATGTTACCACTCAGCGGGGACAGCAAGACACGAATACAGGGATCTTCTGGACGTTCACCCTCTCGCTGCTGGCACCCAAGGATACTCTATGGAGCTCTGCGTTGGCGAACCTTTCCGCGTGTTGAAGGAGCTCCAGGCGGTGAATCGGAAGAGATGATCTCCGGTTACTTCCGGGTTAGTCTGCGCTTGCGTGTGACGTCATCCGGCAGCGTCTCTCAGCCTGTCGCGTCTCAAATGCGTCACTCCTTTAGCGATATTCAATCGAGTGGTTGGCAATAAGTCCCAGACAAGTCCCACAAAGAACAAATGTTCAAATATGTAGCCATAATGGGAATGGTTATGAAAAATGAAGGAACGCGCCCTCTCCTACGCGTTTCGTACTTTCGTACTTCGTCAGGGAGTGGGTCGGTCGGTGAGTGGGTGGGTGGGGTCGGTGACTGACTGACTGGGTGGGTGACGGAATGGGTGGTTGACTGGGTTGGTGATGGAATGGGTGGGTGACTGACTGGGTGGGTTGGTGGTTGACTGGGTGGGTGACTGACTGACTGACTGACTGGGTGGGTGGGTGACTGACTGACTGGGTGGGCGGAAGGGTGACTGACTGACTGGGAGGGTGGGTGACTGACTGGGGTATGACTGACTGACTTGACTGACTGGGTGGGTGACTGACTGGGTGGGTGGGTTGGTGACTGACTGGGTAGGTGGGTGGGTGACTGACTGACTGAGTGGGTGACTGACTATGGGTGACTGACTGGGTGGGTGGGTGACTGACTGGGTGGGTGGGTGACTGACTGACTGGGTGGGTGGGTGACTGACTGGGTGGGTGACTGGGTGGGTGCGTGGGTGGGTGACTGACTGGGTGGGTGACTGACTCCTTGATAAAGGACCCGTTGGTCCGAAACGCATAGGAGGTCCCTGTCTTTGTCCCCTAAGGGGGTATACTTGTCTCTTTTCATGCACTAATAAAGAAACAGCATTTTTACTCCACACCTGGCTCCCTGGCTGTGCGCCATTCGTTTTTTCTTCTGGGTGGGTGTGTGGTTGACTTTGACTGGGTGACAGTGGGTGGGTGGGAGACTTACCTTGACCGGGTGGTGGTTCCTGGCGGCAGACGGTTCCCCTCCTGGCACTGATAGGAGGTGGGTTCGGCAAGAGGCTCGCGCCGCGCTTCCCCTGCGTTCCTTGTTGGGAGCGAGGGGGGGAGGAGGCTAGAGTTTGCGGCTGGGGCAGAAGGGCCGTGCCGCGCTTCCCCTCCGTCCGGGAGCCGGTGCACGTGAGGGTGAGTGCAGGAGGCACGCGCCGCACCGCGCTACCCCTCCGTTCCTCGTTGGGAGCGAGGGGGGAGGAGGCTGGAGTTTGCTGCTGAGCAGGAGGGCCGCGCTTCCCCTCCGTTCCTCGTTGGGAGCGAGGGGGGAGGAGGCTGGAGTTTGCTGCTGAGCAGGAGGGCCGCGCTTCCCCTCCGTCCGGGAGCCGGTGCAGGGCGGCGCACGTGGTGGTGATGGTGCGGCTGGGGATGTTGCGGAGCGTCTGGGTTTGGGTAAGGGGGGGGAAGTGGTATTTGTGCCTGAGGGGGGAGAGTGACGGCCACCAGGAGGGGGCAGGTGAGCTACGGGGGGGGGACGGGGTGTGTGTGTGTTGTTGGTTAGAGGCGCATGTGGTCACGGTGTGAGGAGTGTGTGCGTGTGTGTCTCTCTTCCCTGCCTGGCCCGCAGGCCAATGAGCTGTCCAGCCGACATACACACACAAACATTATTTGAGACTTATAGATATAGATGATAAATTCTTTGGAAATCCATAGAGCCCTGAACCTTCAATTCTTTTACATCCTGGTAAAACATTTTATAAATTAATACTCAGTAGAAGCTTGGGTGCTGAGGAGAGTATGATAAATACTCTTGCATCGTTGGCCTAAATAGATGAAGATTCTCCCCTATGGTTAACCATTGAATTTATTAGATTTCTCCAGGTATCCTGCATGCCGCAGACTTGCTTCACATTGCAGACCTAAAATATTCTGGGTCTATTTAATTAATTTAACACCCTGTCATGCTGGGAGATCTGATTTTACTAATGAGGCTTTGCTTTATCTTCAGGAACAATGTATTATCACGGGACCGGGGATGTTATTTCTATTAATAAACAGGATGTACACAACTGTGAAAAATGTTGATGGCTATACACCAATTATGTTTTAAAGAGATTAAAAAAATCCCAGCACAAATTTGATTAAATCATTAGAGGGATATCATAAACAAAATGCTTGATAAATGCCAGCTGGAGCAGGATTAGTACAATATATAGGGAAGATCTCGAAATTAAAAATGATGGGTGATGGAGATATATATATATATATATATATATATATATATATATATATATATATATATAAAAATATATCCCAATACAACACATAGAATATATTGCCATGCATAACAGGTCGACCTGGCCGCATTATTTCCCAAGACATGAAAGCAGGCAATCAAGAGAATACAAACATGTATTAAAAGGATCAAGAGGAGTTGTGTACTTGGTGGTTGACAAGTAGGATGCACCATGTATTGGATGGATGAGTGACGGTGAACAACACAGTTACATGGATGTGATATTAACCACAAGGGTCGTTTAACCGAGGGGGTGCGCAAAGTGGGGGGTGCGAGATTTTCAGTGGGGGGGTTACAGATGCCCCACGCTTCCCCGCACTTCCCCGAAGGCATTTAAATTAAATGCTGGGGATCACGTGAGGCCTCTGTAAAACTTCCTTACTTTTCAGCATCGCGTGGTCATGGCAACCCGGCATCAAATGATGCCATGGGGTCACGTGATGTCGCGTTGCTAGAGCAACGTGACATCACATGACCCCGCGGCTTCATTTGCTATATAGATATAATTATTTGTATGGGGTGATTGGGGATCTTGTTGGTCCCTTAGAGGTGATTAAGGTACAAAAGAACCCCTGACATAGAAATTGACAGCAGCAATACACATGACATAATATGATAGTGCGTAATGGGAATAAGCGCTTGAGACATAAGTAACTTTAGGAAAAAGGTGTCCCTGCCCCGAAGAGCTTACAATCTAAGTGTAAGTACGAAGAACGTACAGAGACAGTAGAAGGGTGTAATGTTAAGTGCGTCTGCAAGGGGCTAAGGTCGATGTATGTGGTGTATAGTATCAGCCACGGAGCAACGCATATGCTTCGATAAGGAGGTGCGTTTTAAGATGGGTCTTAAAGGTGGAGAGAGTGGGTGCTAGTCGGATATTGAGGGGAAGGGCTTTCCAGGGGTGTGGGGCAGTGAGGGAGACAGGTTTAAGGCGGGAGAGGGCTTTAGATACAAAAGGGGTAGACAGAAAATATAATGAAAAAAGTAGTACTTGTTTGTTCTCTGATGGGGGTTATAGATTTGGGAATGGTTTCTATGAGTTAGTAAACACACAGAACCCCAGCAAGCTCTTTTTGGGAACCCCTGAGCCTCCACAAAATATATGTAACGGGTGTATCCCCCTGATCTGACCCACCCAATCTCATATTGGCCCGCGTGGTCTAACCAGTCCCCATTACAAGGTCGTGTATGGTGGTGCACCTGCAAGTAACAGGACTCCTGAGTCTCCCGCTTGATGGTATTAGGGGATGTCATCAGGACAGGTAGCTGAGGTAGTGGGTGCGAGTCCAACTTACTTCATGTGCAGCGCCTCCACCTCATCAGGATCTGTGCTTCCGCAGGGAGATGGTCCTGGTGAGGAACTCCTTCTTGGTGGTGCCATCCACTGCTGAGTAACTTCACACTCACCCAGTGGAGGTATCTTTAACAATGGCATCTTTATTTGCATGGTGGTATGGGCAAGCTGCCCCTCACAGATAACAGCTCAGCCACTCATCTCTTTGCAGCACTCTCTTAGGAAGGTCCCTTGTCCCTAATAGAGCTGCTTTCCTCCTTTACTCTCAAAGAGATTCCCCAGCTTCTCTGGCTGCTGTAATCTCCTCTCCTGAGCTGCTTTGTCTCTCTCAGCTCCTCTCTTGAGCTGCTCTGTCTGTCAGCTCCTCTAACTCTGCTCAATGTCCTGCGTATGCTCACTGACTCACAGCTAGCAGGAGACACTGCAACATTGTTGCAGACCTTCACGTGCCTCTCAGTGAACAGAGCAGCACAACAACAGGAAACTGACTTCTAACTTTAGGCAGTGCTGTGTCTTATATCACCCCCCAGAGAACAAACATGCTCTGTACCACTAAGTGGGAACACACTGCATGTTGTCACTTCCTTTGGGGACATATGACACCTCACCAGGGTGTGAGGGCAAACCTCCATTGATTGTTGCTGGCAATCCTGCATACTTACCAGGGTTACTGCCAACACGAGAAAGAGATATGTACACCAATCTTACACATGGCTACATATATATGCATGTAAGTGTCAAAAAGGAGAGCTAATGCGCGTGGCAAATGTATACAACAAGCAACAGAGAAGCCCAATGCTACATCCAATATGACAAAAATACACAGTAAAATACGTATACAGTATATTCTCTTGAAAAAGGGGCATTTAGTTTAACCCTTTGGCCAAAGCATTGTAAGCCTGTCAGCCACGACAAGGCAGACCTAGTTCACAGGTCCTAACACTACCAGATAAAATACTAATATACATCTATTAGGATTAAAATTCTCATTTACCTCTATTAGGAGCGAGAAAGACCAACATTGGATCTTTAGATACAAAAGGGGTAGACAGAAAATATAATGAAAAAAAGTAGTACTTGTTTGTTCTCTGATGGAGGTTATAGGTTTGGGAATGGTTTCAATGACACACAAATGAACAGATGTCACCCACTCCAGGTGTACTTATAAACTGTTAGGACTTTTTTTGTAATCGGAAGTTGGTTTAGTTTTAGTTTGGCTCTCTCATGGAGTGTTTGTTGAGGTAGGTGTAATTCCAGTGATGGCATTTTTACATTAACCTCAAGCAAACATGACTGCCAGCTGCCAACACAAGTATATTATGTTCCATGTTTGTTTAGAACCGGCTGCTTTTATCTGCTCTAACAATCTACCCCACAGAGGAAGAGATGTGGAGAAGGTATCACAACTCCTACTATTGTCACATAGTGCATAAGGTTGGAATAAAAGACACGTCCATCGAGTTCAACCTATGTTATATTTAGAAGGCAAATGCTTATCCTATATTTATAGTTACATTATATTGATCCACAGAACCAGTTGGTGTGTATGGTGTACCAATTTATTGATTAAAGTGTGATAGTTCTAGCAAAGGGTGGGGAAAAGATGCCGGGCACATTTTTTATTAAACAAAACTACAATAAATAATAACTTAAAATACAAACGTGGTGGAAAGAAATCAGTTATCACATTCCAGCTACCTATCAAGCCTCAGACCTAATAATTTCATAATCATTACATGGCGTTTCTTGTTGAAAAAAGAGTCCGGTTTTCACACAAACAGATGCCGGAATGCAGTTCCCCCGTGGTTCTAGAAGGTACTGTATCTATTATCAGACATCGGTCTATTCGGCCTCACTGCTTGTGTTCTAGAGCCGTCCTGTTCCCCAACATACGGAGGAATCTACATCAATACAACCCTTGATTACAAGTTGTCATCACTGGGACTTGAACTATTTCATCTGGATATCCAGGATTAACTCCTAATTGGACTAATTAGGCGCCGGTATCTCTTTTCTTTTGTTTCTGTTTTTTTTCTGATTGTACTTTCAGTGTCCCACCAGGCTGCCTCAGACCCCATGGGGGTTGCTCTTATATAGAGTGTACAGACTATCACTCCATCATTAGCCCTATTCTACATCACCTTTTTTTTCTTTTTCTGTATCTATTATCAGTGCTTTATTAATCCCAAGCCAATGTTTTCCATTTTTTTTGTTTAAAAAAAGCGATCGTTTAAATAAACATGGTGATAATTACTCTACGTTTAAAGAGCTTGTACCTTTTTTTTCTCAATCAATTTAAGAACAAATGTAGGAAATGGATGAGTGTCCGTTGTTTCTACCATGAAATAAAAAGGCTAAATTCCATTTGTTCCCTGAGCTTAAATACAATTCTGAATTTGAAATACATTCATTGTATGCTTCTATTGTATAATTGTGTTTATGTTTTTAAAGGATGAGATGTTGTCTGCGTTCTTTCACTGCTCGGTCAGAACAAAAGGAATTCATTTACCTTACAATTCACTGTCTTTCTTTCTATACAGTATTTCTTAGTAGCATTTTATTTTCTCAACAATTATCATTTTCTGTGATGGAAAAAAAACCACAATGCCAAGTCAGGGACATTAAAATCGGAAATACAAGTGAATGGAAAAGACACTCATTTGTTAATGAGCGATAAACAACACGGGTTATCAAGGTTTCTCCAGTCTTTTTCTACTTTGCTAGTTCAAACCATCGGCAAACACCATATTATTCCCGTGACCTATATTTAGTTGTTTAAAGCAATAGCTGCACAGTGAATGCATACGAAATATATGTGCTCCTTCCAAGGCAAGGTGCACACCTGATATATACTGTATTTGTCCAGTTCTAAGCTACCCTCAATTCCCAGCTATAACCTTTCAGAATACTATTTATTTGCTTGAATGTATTTGACCAGGAACGATACAGAATCCTGTTTTCAAATATGTGCTGGGTTACTCTCTGTAAATATAAATAATCTAGGTTCCTCAGGTTATAATCCCTGGTCATGCCCTGAAGTGGCTCGCAGGCTTATAATGCTTTGGCCAAAGGGTTAAACTAAATGACCATTTTTTCAATATATATATATATATTATATTTCACTGTGTATTTTTGTCACATTGGAAGTAGCTCTGGGCTCCCTTTGTGTTAGATTATAATCCCTGCTTTACGCATTGAACAGCTACTCATGAAACTGAGATATCAGGTTTAGGTTGGGTTTATGCTGTTCATGGTATTATCTTATATTACTATGCTGATTTATTGAAAGTGTATGGTGAATTTTACACAACTTTGGAGAAAAAGCCCAATAGTATTTGAGAGGGAAAAAAGCTATTGAATGTCATTGTGGGAGGGTGCAGAGAGATTCCCACCCTCTGCTTTACGGCAAAGTACAGTGTGGGAACCTCTCTGCACCCATCCACAATGACATTCAATAGCTTTTCCAGTGGCGGATTTCCCATTAGTCCCGGGCCTAGGGAGGCAAAACTTGAGGGTGGCAAAAATGTCCGCCCTCCTATAGATAAGTAATCTATAGTTTATATTTAATGTATATGTGTGCGGTATATCTAATTTTGAATCAGCAGAATACGTTGATTTTTAATGGGACCCTGAAAAATTGTTTGCCCGGAGGCCCGCTCATTTCTAGCTGCACCACTGCTGCAGGGGGTCCAATCCGGAAGCAATGTACCCCGTACAGCGCCACCGCCCTATCTCCGGAGCGGCGGCTTGCAGCTTCTCCAGCTGCGACTCTGGAGACAGTAAGTCTCGCTGGATACTGGCAGTGGGATGGCATCAGCTCGTCCCAAAGGATGATTTCTGCAGGCTTCCTCTCCCACCCCCAGCAGAGAGCCGGCGACTCAGCCGCTTACCGCAATGTGTCACATTAGGTGGCACTGCTGCTTGGAACACACAAATCTGTTTGTGTGCCGGCTGTATGCTCCCTGCGGGAAGGAATACAAAGAGATTTCTTTAACCATCTCACATCACTGCCCACTCTGCATTAGCCGCAGATAGATCTAATTTATACACAATCAAATGTAACATCCTGTTTCTATTTGGATCTAATGCACTGAGCCGGGCGTAGGAAATGCGTTTAGCTGTTCTCCAGCTTACATGAGATAGGAATAAATAGGAGATTGCCTAAATGCACACGGAGAGGCTTGGTGTTTCACACTGACCACTTTCATGCTAATTTCTGGACAGCGCGTTTGTTCTGCACAATACGAACATGAAATCCTTTCCTGGCACAAGGTCAGCATACAGCCCCATTGCTAGGCCGTAAGCATTGCTAGGCCGTAAGCATTGCTAGGCCGTAAGCATTGCTAGGCCGGAAGCATTGCTAGGCCGGAAGCATTGCTAGGCCGTAAGACACCATACATGCAAGTGAATAAGATGAATAAGCTGTAAGGTGTCTCCTGGCCCCACATAGGGTTTGACGACAGAACCTCATCATTTACAAATTAGTGTTTGATTGGCAGGAATAGGGAATGTAAAGCAAGTACAGTTCATAAAAGAGAAATATTTTTGGCAGAGTAGATGGGGCTGTTCTAGTCACCAAAGGATAGGTAGGGGTAACGGTCTCCCCCAAATGACGAGTGCTGCAGAGGGTATAATCCTTGTAGTATCAAACATCAAATATCAATATTGCCCAAATGCTGATCAATGGAGTAAACTATTAACATATGAAGTAGCGACTTTAACCCCTATTGTGGGAGCTGGCCTAGCGATAAGACATCATAGCAGAGACGGGTCATGTCCGGTGGAGGGCTCATAACCAAAACCGGGCCCTCATCTGCAAAGTCCCACAAAGCTGGCCAGATCGCCTGGGGTAATAGGAAAAGTCACTTACTGGATCTCCTTGGTCCGTCCGGTGTGCGTGCTCCAGGCTGTGGATAATCAGTGAACAAACCTCCCAATGAAGAGAGAAAATCAGCGGGCACTGCTGGGCAAAGAAGCAAGGCTGGACCGTGTTGTTGAGTCCAATAAATTTATTAAGTCATGCACAAAAGGGAGGATAAAAGAGGAATAACCCCCGATAGAACTCTAACGCGTTTCAACCCTTACGGGTCTTTGTCAAACGCGTTAGCGTTCCACCGGGGGTCATTCCTCTTTTATCCTCCCTTTTGTGCACGACTTAATACATTTATTGGACACAACAGCACGGTCCAGCCTTGCTTCTTTGCCCAGCAGTGCCCGCTGATTTTCTCTCTTCATTGGGAGGTTTGTTCTAGTCACCATCCTGGATTGTTCTTGGATGTGCAGAAGAGATGGGGGGGAGGGGGGAAAGAACGGAGAGAGATAAGATGACCGCGCTCACTGTGCACGGTAACAAAATTGTTACAGTTACAGCAATATGTCATATCGCAATAGTGGTTAAACTACCAGCTCTGGACAAAAGGATATATTTTGAAGTGTCTATTGCTCCATATAAGCCCGGATAGCCCGACGTTCAGAAGAAAGTTCCTCTGAGGACCAACACATCAGGCTATCTATCAGGAGTTGTGTGGATCAATACACACATCAAAGTATATCCTTTTGTCCAGTGCCGGTCTGACATATTGATATATACACACACACAGGGCTTGACAAATTACCCAAAAAGCTACAACCAAAAAAGCTACGCGCCCCTTAACCCCACCCCCACTTTACAAAAATGGAATAAATTCCTAATAAGAACTAATAACATTTGTTTTTGTCATAACTGTTTATTTATTGTATTACATTTATACTTTACTACAATTAGTCCTTGTTACATAGTAGATGAGGTTGGAAAAAGACATGCGTACATCAACCTATGCCAAATTTAGATGACAAATACAGCTCAACCCCTTTATAACACGATCTGTTACAACGCGAATCCGCTTATAACGCGATGCGAGCGTGGCTCCCAATTTTCGTATTTATGAATACTTTACAACACGATTATTGGTATCTTAAATACTTTATTGTACAATGCATACAATTGTACATTATTTCTAACGCGATCCGGTTATAGCGCGATGTGATTCTTTGGACCCCAAGCACAGCGTTATAACGGGGTTGAGTTGTGTACCTTATTCTATATTTCTACTTACAGAATATGAATCCAGCGAAAGGCGAACAAAAAACCCCAGTGACACATTATCCAATGATCTCTCTTAAGGGGAAAAATTAATTCCTTCCAGACTCCAAAAATTGGCAATCAGATTACCCCATGGAATAACATTCTTCCCATGTTTACTTATTTGGTATATCCCGTTTACCTTTCCTTTCTAAAAAGATGTCTAACCTTTTTTTTGGAAGGTATCTGTTGGATAATATATAGCTTTCTTCTACACAGTGCAGTATATAAAAACGGCACAGGCGTTCTCTGCGGCACAGAGCTAACATAGAAGTAGAACAAAAAGTTCAAAGACCAGTGCTGCACGGTGAGAATTCATTTCAGGGAGAAAATTCTTTAACAGTTCACAAAAATGAAGACATTAATATTCACATAGCTGCACAGACAGAAAAATATATGAATTGTGAACAAAATTCTTCCATAATGAAAATGTGAGTGTGATACAGTCCAATCGTGTCTCCTACGATCGATCGTAGCAGCTGCAAATGTGCAAGGGCTATGAGTACGCCGGTGAGACCGGTCGGCAGAGAGGGGGAAAAGACACCCCTCTTCAATGACCTGAGTGGCAAAGGTACCCCTCACTTCCTTCATGAACCTCTCTCCATGGAAATCATCTTCATATCGTGAGATAGCCAAGCATAAGTCACGCTTTAAAGTATCAGTCCCATAGGATAGAAGCAGTGCCTGCATGAGCAGTCCCCTGCAGTACTCCGTTTCTTCCGTCTGTGCTGCAGGAGCGGGCGTCTCCAATTGAAAAGTATGAGTAAAGGTCACCTGAGCGCAGGTACCAGGAAAGCACAGCTCCTTGGAACAGAAGCCCCGGTTACCTGCACAGAGAGCAGCCGGTCCAGTCACTCCCGGTCCTGCTGCAGCCGCACACAGTAGAGGGGATATATACACAAAAGAGGGGATATATACACAGTAGAGGGGATATATACATAAAAGAGGGGATATATACACAGTAGGAGGGATATATACACAGTAGGGGGGATATATACACAGTAGAGGGGATATATACACAGCAGGGGGATATATACACAGTAGGGGGGTACAGATATAGAGTAGTGGTGAGTATACTCACGGTAATCCTGCCCAGCATCCCGGGTGACAGGCCCACGCGGAGCGGCCGTACCCCACTATAGCCATGACCAGGTGCTTCCCATCCCATGACATGGGGGACAGGAGGAGCGAGGGACCGGCGGTGAGACAGGGGGACCGGCTGCGCAGTGAGGCAGGGGGACCGGCTGCGCAGTGAGACTGGGAGAGTGGGGGACAGGCTGCATATATACATATACACCTTTGCGGACCCAGACATCGGGATTTTGTTTGCACTCTGTAAATAAACCTTGTTTTTCTTCAATTATGCTATGCTGGTATTTTTTTGATAATTTTTGTGATATATATATATAATCAACAGGTAGTAAAATCCTGTCTGTTGTCTGTGTTGGCCTTTTTCGCTCTCTGCCCTCTGCTCTCTGCAGTCTGCTTTGTGTGTTTCTCAGCTCTGTCTTTCTTTCTCGCTCTGCCCCTCTGTGTCTCTCTGCCCCTCTCCTCTACCCTGTGTCTGTCTCTGCCCCTCTCCTCTACCCATTGTTTCTCTCTGTTCGTCTCCTCTGCCCATTGTGTCTCTGCCACTCTCCTCTGCCCTGTGTCTGTCTCTGCCCCTCTCCTCTGCCCTGTGTGTCTTTCTTCTCCCGTGTCTCTATGGCCCTCTCTTTTGCTCTGTGTTCTGTCTCTTTCTCTCTGCCCCTTTGGTCAGTCTCTCTTTGCCCCTCTCATCTGCTCGGCGTCTCTCTATCTCTGCCTATCTGTGCGGTGAGACTGGGGGGACAGTGGGGGACAGACGACCGGGGGGGAGAGCGGGGTACAGGCTGCGCGGTGAGACCGGGGGGGGGAGCGGGGACAGGCTGCGCGGGGAGATCAGGGGACAGGTTGCACGGTGAGACCGGGGGGAGAGTGGGGGACAGGCTGCGCGGGGAGACCGGGGGAGAGTGGTAGACAGGCTGCGCGGTGAGATCGGGGGGAGAGTGGGGGACAGGCTGCGTGGTAAGACCAGGGGGAGAGCGGGAGACAGGCCGCGTGGGGAGAGTGGGGGACAGGCTGTGCGGGGAGAGCGGGGGACAGGTTGCGCGGGGATACCGGGGGGGAGAGCGGGGGACAGGCTGCGTGTGGAGACCGGGGAGAGAGCGGATGACAGTCTGCACGGTGCCGCTTTGTGCTCCTGCAGGTGTCTCAACAGCAGCGCGCACCAATCGGAGCAATGGATGGGAGTCTGCACTTCGACCAATCAGGGGCTGGGGGATTTTAACTTTTAGGCGCACACAGCTTTAATTGTAGGGAAAAGGGCTAAAGAAACACATGTTGATTAGACGGCTCACCTGCGGCCAAAATGCACTCTCCCATGGCGAGCGGGCGAGTGCATTTGTCGAGCCCTGTGTGTGTGTGTGTGTGTGTGTGTGTATACTGATGTAGTCCTCGGCGTCCTGGACAAACAAGCAAAAGTCTGTGGAGCTGGGACGATATCTGCAGTGATGTATAGGACCCCCCGCAGCATCAATCCTTAAGACTGTAAGATTTGTTACATCCGTGTGTATATATATATATATATATATATATATATATATATATATATATATATATATATGTAATATATATATATATATATATATATAAAAATATTAATGATATGTACATTTATTTCACGCTCAATAAGTACACCCCCTTGGTCCTTCAGCAACAGTACTTCACATTATTTCCGTGTTATTTTCCGTCATTATTAAACTGCAGCCAGAGAAGCTGTGGGCTGATTATACACACATCAGGATGTGCGTGCGTGGTTAAATTGGTTTGTATTTACACCTGCAATGCATCACTTCCATATGAACCCAGCATGCTCCCAATTCAGTGTGTACAGACTGTTTTGCAAACAGGACACGGCAACAGAACATTTGGAATAATATGAAAACTGCTACCCACTTGTTTATTTCCTTAATGAAGATTTCCCTCTCAGAGAACATGTCCATTTCATGCATTACTCTGGGAATTGTATAGCAGGCTGCTAAATAAACAAAAACACCTTCAAAGCAGCAATGAAATTAATGTGAGATTCCATTATTTCAGTCTCATTTTACCAACAAAATAACTGCTATTAACTTTATCTTTTATAACCGAAAACACCATTTTTAGAGGGCGCATTCATTTTTAAATTATGCAATAGCAACATAAGAAACTACGCTGAACCCATTCACTGGGGTTTCTCAGCAGGATTGAGTTATCCTGCATCTAAATGTAACCCACCTCTGTGAGATTATTATATTTAATGAAGGGTTTAATGGACCCTAGAGGAGTTAACTGTATGTGTAACTACAGTGCAACAGTTTCTCATCACATGAGTGGAGTTGCTGGGCAGAAAACCTTAGCCACGCCCCTCTCTGGAAGGTGTTTATCCGGCCACCTGCTGATCTATGATGTCATCACAAGCTATATGTGGAGCAGTAGAAGCGTCTGAGTTAGGTTCCTGGAGGAGCAGAGGAGAGGAGCCTCGGTGTATATAGTTGAGAAGTATGTTCCTAAGTGTGTAGCATACACCAGTCCCCGTTGATTATCTTTTAGATAGTGACAGTACCCTTTCAAGATAGGGTCCCAAGGTGAATCAGCATGTTCACAGAAGAGGACGTAGGCACGCCACATGAGGAGGGACCCCGGGTGCCACAGGATCAGCCCTACAGGTGTGCAGATCCACACCTGCTTCACATCTTAGTCTGTCTAGAAGTGGCAGTTCAGAAACAGGAATGGGGTGAAGATTCCCTAAAGGTATTAAGTCGGCCAGGGCCCAAAAAGGGGCGCATGAAGACAGAGCGTAACGGATGTTATGCAGAACGGG
The DNA here is from genome assembly GCF_040206685.1 of Ascaphus truei. Classification (NCBI taxonomy): domain Eukaryota; kingdom Metazoa; phylum Chordata; class Amphibia; order Anura; family Ascaphidae; genus Ascaphus; species Ascaphus truei. Next base: position 97,477,041 of record NC_134489.1, read on the forward strand.
GACGGTCCATTAAGATAAGCCAGTAAAGTGTCCGCATCTCCTCATTGTGTAAAGAAAGGGTGTCTGAGGATGCACAAACGAAATGGACAACAGCTTCGGCATTGTGTAATGTAACGGTATGAGAAGAGCCCTAGTACCAAGGTGGCACAAATAAAGAGTGCTGTTTGTACTATAAAACTTCCTGGCGCCTATCATTTCTATCTATGGTACCAACCACCAGCCGGCACAATCCTGCTGCTTCTAAGGTACAGTCGCACACCTTATATATAGCTATGTTGTTTCTTTTCTTTGTCCATATACAGGGATTGATTATGGGAGGAAGGCGTTAGGAGGTTAGAGGGACTCAGCCGCCATATATATGCAATTCATGCAAATTCGACCATGCCTAAACTAAAACCGATTTATTACAATTATTTACTACTTAATAAAAAGGCTCGTCGGATTTCCACTCGCAGGAAAATCTGGAGACTGCGGTAAGGGGATGAGAAACCGCAGGGCCACTAATTCAATGCATAGGACTTCAAAGCCGTAAGGGAAATTAAAATAATATGCACGCACAACTACAGCTTTAACCTTATGGGTGCCCTGCAGACGTAGCTTCTACGTTATGGGGTTCTGGCACTGCAGGGGGTCCCATGACATAGAAAGGGACAGGTGCCAGGGCGCACACAAACTGATCCTGATCGCTTGCTTGATCAAACAAAAATAAAAAATCGTGGTCCCAGTGTAGAAAAAAAATGAAAAATCTTTATTGCAGCATACAAAAGTGGTTAATAGTGTGCAAGAAACCTTGCTCCTAACCCCTGGTGATATATGCGTGCTGCTAGGGAGGTAGGTGATAGAGATTATGTGATATGTATCCACAGCCGAATACAATAAGATCCCTATTGTGGCGCACTGCAGACCTTTATGTTATATTGCGGTCAGAGGTAGCAAAAGACAATAAATAAAATCAATTTTATTAACATTTTGTATATAGTATTAAAAGATAGACATATATAGCCGGGTGGGGTATATGTCTATGTGTTGTAGTCACTCAGTTGATCCTTTTAAGTTGTGCCAAGATAGCTCTGTGGAGCAGTTTTTTGTCCGGTGTTGTTGCCGGAGGTATACAGCTCACTTCAGTTTATTTTGTTTTGAAGTGATGCTCTTTGTCCTATGTCTGACTGCGCATGCGTCACCGTGGACTCTGAGATTGGTATTCTGTCCAGCTGTCTGGTGAATAAAAATAAGGTGAGTAGATGGCGTAATTCTAACTCATTCTATGCTAGGCAAGACAGTGGTAGACTTAAAGTCCCTATGATTATGGGATGTAGATGACTTTGTTAGTTATGTTTGTGTCAAAGCATGTATTCCACAATATGTCACAGTACTCTGATTGTTGCAGGTCTGGAGATGTAAGTCTACCAAGGTGGGTATGTTGGTTATGATAATACCTCTCTGATTAGAGTAAATGTACTTGTGGCTTCAAATTGCCCTAGATCATATATATATATATTTAATTGCGTACATCTAGCTGTGTATGCGTCACGGTGGGTCCGTGCGGAGTGAGACGGGGTGGATATTCCTAGATAGGTAATGTATACTGTCCTTCAGTAAAGGAAGGTTATGAGTCGCAAGATCATAACTTATTTTTATAGTTAGGAAGTAGTTACGCTGGGGTATACCTAGTATCAGAAGCACTAATAGCGTTTCCTATTGAAACACTGAGATGGATAGGAGTGCAGATGGGTAAGAAGGAGATAATACTATGGTGATTACTTGCAGTTGAGATCCAAGCGGCTATGGTGACTTTGTGTCGTGTAATAACGTATAATGCTGTAGTAGCCAATGACACTAGCCAAGTGGTTTTCTTTGTTTTGCAAATGCCAAATGCGTACTCTTTTTCAGCTTTGTATGGATCGTGTGCACGGTATACCTTCCATTAAGGTGAGAGTTTTTGTGGCTTCAATTCCCTATAGCGTAAATGATTGTTTGCGTGATTTCAAATGCGCATGCGTCACAGTCAGTCCGTGAGTGTCCTGTTCTGGTGACCAGGGCGATATGCGGGGGGAGAAACGGAGTAAGTATACCAAGATATGTAAATGAAAGTTTTGTTCAATCTTTAGGTAGAGAGGGTCTGTGGGCCACATATGTAAAGTTATGCGTAAATCGCTGGTAGCACCTGTGGTGTGAATATACTCAGCACAATGCTGCCGTGGTCTCTGAATGGGGGAAGTGTAGCCTTCTAGTTCGGGCGAAACCCCTACAGTATGTAATATAAACAGACGGCACTTCCATGTGGTAATGCGTTTAACCAACACCTCTTTAAATGGGTGTATCAGGATTGCGAAATAATGCTGCAGTCTAGGACGTTCGAGCTGAGTAGTAACTTAGTGACAAGCTGTCGGCAAACCGGCAAACCCGACGTTCTAACTGAGGTTGGCACATTGAGAGCAGCAAGGTAAAAAACAAAGAAAACCACTTGGCTAGTGTCATTGGCTACTACAGCATTATACGTTATTACACGACACAAAGTCATCATAGCCACTTGGATCTCCACTGCAAGTAATCACCATAGTATTAACTCCTTCTTACCCATCTGCACTCCTATCCATCTCAGTGTTTCAATAGGAAACGCTATTAGTGCTTCCACCCCGTCTCACTCCGCACGGACCCACCGTGACGCATACACAGCTAGATGTACGCAATTAAAAAAAAAATATATATATATATATATATATATATAAAGCAACTGTAAATATTACTGTATGTTCATTTGCATGTCTTAGACAGGTCTGCAACCCTGTCTTTCCCCATTGTCACCCAGCAAACAGCGCTTCCACTGCAGAAAGGGATTCTGGGAAATGACATGCAAATGAGCACTCAGTGCCACCTTTTGTCTCAAGCTCGTATTACACAAGCCAATCCTCAAGCCAATGCATGCTGTTTTAAACACAACTTTTAAACAGAGGCTGGGATGAGATGCAAAGCCATTAGACCCACTCACATACATGTTTCAACCTTGATGGGTATCATCAGTGTGAGGCTGGTCTTAATGGCTAGCAGGTTTGAGACTAGACTAGGTAATCACCACTGTCATTAAGGTTATGGTGGGTAAAAAAAGTGACAAAACCCCTCCACAGTAAAGCATAAAGCAACTGTAAATATTACTGTATGTTCATTTGCATGTCTTAGACAGGTCTGCAACCCTGTCTTTCCCCATTGTCACCCAGCAAACAGCGCTTCCACTGCAGAAAGGGATTCTGGGAAATGACATGCAAATGAGCACTCAATGCCACCTTTAGTCTCAAGCTCATATTACACAAGCCAATCCTCAAGCCAATGCATGCTGTTTTAAACACAGCTTTTAGACAGAGGCTGGGATGAGATGCAAAGCCATTAGACAAGCACTTACCCCCGAACTGCCGCCACTCACGGCTCTATTTAAACCTCCTTAAATTAGACCGTGCCGCCAACACCGCTAGGACCTTCTATATATATATATATATATGATCTAGGGCAATTTGAAGCCACAAGTACATTTACTCTAATCAGAGAGGTATTATCATAACCAACATACCCACCTTGGTAGACTTACATCTCCAGACCTGCAACAATCAGAGTACTGTGACATATTGTGGAATATATGCTTTGACACAAACATAACTAACGAAGTCATCTACATCCCATAATCATAGGGACTTTAAGTCTACCACTGTCTTGCCTAGCATAGCATGAGTTAGAATTACGCCATCTACTCACCTTATTTTTATTCACCTGACAGCTGGACAGAATACCAATCTCAGAGTCCACGGTGACGCATGCGCAGTCAGACATAGGACAAAGAGCATCAATTCAAAACAAAATAAACTGATGTGAGCTGTATACCTCCGGCAACAACACCGGACAAAAAACTGCTCCACAGAGCTATCTTGGCACAACTTAAAAGGATCAACTGAGTGACTACAACACATAGACATATACCCCACCCGGCTATATATGTCTATTTTTTAATACTATATACAAAATGTTAATAAAATTGATTTTATTTATTGTCTTTTGATACCTCTGACTGCAATATAACATAAAGGTCTGCAGTGCGCCACAATAGGGATCTTATTGTATTCTGCTGGGGATACATATCACATAATCTCCAGCATACAAAAGTGAACCGTATAAAACACGTTTCAACCAATGACTGGTCTTTCTCAAGTAGCGAGTTAGTTACAGAGACCGTGCGCGGTCCCCCACGGGACCTCTGTAACTGCCGCGAACCCCCAGAAAATCTCGCACCCCCCCCCCAGTTTGTACACTCCTGATCTATTGTATCTGCATCACAGTCTCCATGGGTAATGAATTCCACGTTTTAACTGCGCTTACTGTAACAAGGTTGGTAACTTGTGTGTAACAAGGTCTTACTGGGGAGGTCCCCATTATACAATGGCATGAAGACCCTTCATCAGGTGTACAATGAAGCAAGCATTATAGGAACAGCCATAAGTATATAACTGGACTTGTCATATAAATAGGATATGCTGTCATACTGGATCAATGTAAAAGCTTTAGTTATACTAGCACAATAATTGTGGCAATAAGTATAGATTTACTTTATTGTAGAAATGTGCGATAGAATTTCAGAATTGGTAGATTACAGTTTGAACTTCCATCATTGTTTCTTTTGTCTCGGTATCGTATTTAAAATACAAGAAAGGAAACCATTGTGACCAGTGTGCTTTTTAAAACAAGTAGAAAATAGGCCCCTATGTCAGTAAATAGAGAAATATAGCTGCCTGAGAACTTGACATAAATGAACAAAAACACGTATGTCTTCTACTTCCTGCTGTTCTCTTAAAGAAGCAATCCATGCAATATCCTACAGGATTTTTTTTATTTTTATAAATGACTTCTGTAGTAGTGTTGTATCGGGTCCAAAAAATGACCGGGTGACAGGTACCTGGGAAAAAAAAGAAAAGAAATTACCTGGTGGGTATTTTGAAGTACCTGCAGCCGGCGGGGGAGGGTGAGGAGGACGACGGCGACATCGTGGTGGCTGTGGGAGCAGAGGATCATGTGACCGGAGCAGGAGCGGCGCTAGAAGACAGCCGGGGAGGAGCACGCCCCAGCGGTCTGACGACTTCCGCTGTCTGCAACTGCTTCAGAGCAGCTCCTCCCCGGCTATCTTCTAGCGCTGCCCCTGCTCCAGTCACATGATCCTCTGCTCCCACAGCCACCACGATGTCGCCGTCGTCATCCTCACCCTCCGCCGCCGGCTGCAGGTACTTCAAAATACCCAGCCAGGTAATTTCTTTTCTTTTTTTTCCCAGGTACCTGTCACCCGGTCATTTTTTGGACCCGATACAACACTACTGCAGAACTCATTTCGTCGTCCTCCTCACCCTCCGCCAACGGCTGCAGGTAAGTCTCTTCTGCTGCTCTGCTCCTGCCGTTCTCCAAAAGGATATAAAATAAAGTTGTAAGACGGTGCATCTGCTTGTGGGAAAAAGTAAACTGGACCGCTATCAACTGGTAGCAAAAAAATTATTTATTGGCACATTGAGAGCAGCAAGGGAAAAACCTCTTACGCGGTTCACGCGAAACAGTGCGCTTTATCAAAGAGTACTCTGTTATTTTCTATCAACTCGCTTTCTGTAGGAGCACGCTGACGGTTCATGAGGATCCACGCAACAATGGAGCGAGTAAAAAACCTTTCATTTTATTTTTAGCATGTTCTTGTATAGCGCTGCTAGTTTTACGTGGCGCATTACAGAGACATTTTGCAGGCACAGGTCCCTGCCCCGTGGAGCTTACAATCTATTTTTTGGTGCCTGAGGCACAGGGAGATAAAGTGACTGGCCCAAGGTCGCAAGGAGCCGACACCGGGGATTGAACCAGGATCCGCTGCTATCAAACTCAGTCAGGGTCGTTACTCACTGATACAGCGAGTTAATACAAAGTATCACTCAAATGTGTAAAACCACCATGCTATTATGTTGCAGAGTTAATAGTTTTGTGCCTAGAAGATTGGGCTAGTTAACCTGCAGGCTAAGTGGGAGTTTGTGATGAATACATAAAGTGAACTCAATATGTTTATTGACACCTTGGGACATCTTCTCTGAAATCTAATGACACTGCCTGGGATCTGTGTATAGGCTGAGACCTGTGTCTATATGCATGTCTACATGGACTTATCTCAGTGACGCATCACTTGGGCGTTTTACTCCTACCTTCTCTACTCTGTTCTCCAAAAGGAGGACTGAGGGAGCAGAGCAGGATGGAAATACCCGGCACCGGGTCCCAGCGCCCTGGGCTGGTTCCGGGTAATTTCCAGGTAGTTAAAAATATGGCCGGTGTATCGGGTAATTGCCGGGGACCCGCTTCATCACTATTTATTTATTTTTTTCAACTCAATGCCACATTTTTAATGAGTTTTAATATACTGAGCATCCTTTGATTTTCTGTAGCGGGTTTTAATATATTTTCCCAGCAGTGCACGATATTTGCAACGCTTTCCTGTTTGTGATAATTTGTTGCCAATATTTCCAGCAGTTTGTGCTGCAAACTGTAACAATAGAAAATGCTAACTTAGTAATATAAGAATACATTGTACATTCATTGAAACGGAAAGGCAGCCATTTAGTGAACCCTGGGTAGCAGGATCTTTACTGATCGATCACGGGAGAACAAATCGATCGGCAGCTTAGGTAATTAGTTTTCAATAAAAGGTAATCAAAGACTGCATATATTAAAACAAAACAAAAAGATTTTTCTTTTTAAAGTGCCGTGTAGACTATCACTTTAAGATGGCAGGAACTGGAACTTATAAGCACAGGAATTTTCCTGGAAGCCAAATTGAGTTTGAATATACATAATATAATATACTGTTCTGCACTGCTAATTACTTTTAGTTGTCCTGTCTCACATGACCTCATGTTTCATTGCAAGTTACTCTTGTAGCTTTCTATTTCAGAATATGGTAGCATAAATATATATATATATAGAGGGGAGAAGGAGTAGCTCAGTGAGTAAAGACACTGATTGGCGCAGAGTTTGTAGCAGGGGAACCTGGTTCAATTCCCAGTGTCAGCTCCTTGTGACAAGTCACTTTATCTCCCTGTGCCCCAGGCACCAAAAAATAGATTGTAAGCTCCACGGGGCAGGGACCTGTGCCTGCAAAATGTCTCAGTAAAGCGCTGCGTAAAACTAGCAGCGCTATACAAGAACATGTTAAAAAAAATAAATAGAGAATCTGATGAAATGCAGCTGTTTTCTTATATACCCCCCCCCCCTCCCCTCTTCCTTCCCCTTCAGATCCATAAACTCCTGTGAGCAGAAAACTCGAGTCTTTCCATAAAACGGACATAAAGAAGCACTCGCAGCGACAATGTGAACGTGTAAAATTATTACAGTAAATGTGTGACCTACTATAGAGAAATGAGTGTGAAAACAAATAACAAATACCCCAGCTCCTACCTTCACAAGGCTGTGTGCTCAGGCCACTTCAATAATATTTCCATGCTGTATCAGTATAAGATGAATTCCAGTGATAGTCACATGCGTTTCTGTATGTCTTTGCCTTCAATACCCCATTGTATTGCACTGTCACCATGTTAATAAGTGATAACATTGACAAAAAACACAATATAATGTTTCTAACACAATATGAAACTATTACAGTAATGTGATTAATTTGATCAAACACAATCTTACATAAGAAACAAAATATTATGAGTTATTTGAAGAATGATGAAAGCAATTGAATGTATATATATACATACTGTATACACATTTTGGTAACCTTCTGCATATAAAAATGAAGTGTATGCATAATGTAACTCAGATTAATATTTTATTGGAGGAGGAATTCATAGCAGCTCCTGCTGCATAAACATCTATTTATGATATCTATGTAGCTTTATTTCCACATTTTTTAAGGCTACAGCTAGCAGTATGAAAAGGATCACTGTCTCACTCAAAAGACTTACTGTTTCTTTGCCTTGAAGACACCCATCACGTTTGCCAATATCTTGGTATGCAGAAGGTACCTTGTGAAACTCCTTAGACTAGCCAATCAATACTAGCATTCTTCTTGAATTGCACAGTCTACTGGTAGATCAACTCTGCTATAGAAATGTGTTTAGCTTCAGGGCCTCAGCAGACACACTGAGAAATGGCAGAAGAGATGGAGCTGACTCTTCCTGTCAGCCATCGAGCCACCCTGGGATTTCAATGTTTCACAAGTTTACTTCAGTACCACATGGGCACATTGCTCACGGCAATTTTAGGGGCTGTGTATTAGATGCAGTAATTAGAGTACTATTGGACTTGAGAAGGAGTGGCTCAGTGGGTAAAGACACTGATTCTGTGAATGATGAAAATGAGTTTGCATCAGGGGAGCCTGGTTCAATTCCTAGTATCAGCTCCTTGTGACCTAAATCCTAGCTGCCACTCACTATACTGAAGCACTTTGAGTCCCATTGGGAGATGGGTGCTATATGAAATAAAGGTATTATAGTAGTATAGACCAATTACATGGTTACATGGGCCTATTTCTGCTGATTATTTGGCATGTAGAGATGGGCACATTTTCCCCTGAGATTCCCTCCCTACCTGCCTACTAACCCACCAGCCCAGTCCCACACACCCTCTTCCTTCCCTCACAATCACAAAGTGAACAACAGTAGCGAAGTGTGTGGAGCTTAGCGCATGCGCACAGAAGGAAACCGATATTGGTTTCAGGACCATCCGCCAGAATGTGCTAGTGCCATTTTGCCTTCAGATATCTACGCGTGGACTGGATTTAGATAATGAATCATTAATTTGTCCATTTCTAGTGGCTGGAGAAGCTGCAATGCAGTAAGGTGGTTGTCAAGATAAATCCCTCTCTAGTACCATGGTCAGTGACATTTTTAAAGGGATACTGGTGACTGGTGTCTATTTTAAACCAAACATCCATAAGGCATTTGTACATCATTTCTGTGATGTTACTGTGTATAAATACATCCTTTCCTTGCTCTTCCCCCGTCGTGGGGACAAGGTCAGACAGGAGCATGGTAGATAAATGTGTTGCTTTCAGTGTCCCTGCTAAAATGACAAATGTACTAACTTATTAAAAAAAAGGGGGGGGACTCTGTGGATGAATAGACGTGTTCAAGGAAAGCAGTCACATTGCTAAGTTGTTAAGAAATGTCAATGTGTGTATCATTCAGGGCCTATGCACAGACGAAAATGTCAGCGTCGGGTGGGGATTTACCACGAAAAACTCCTGGACATCACGTGTACCAAAACACCAGCACCCACTCCGTATGATATGAAGTTGGCAAGCCATGATCTCATGATGACTCAATGCCAGGTATTGCATCACTGCGCACTGCTGTATGAACATAAGCAAAAGGGCACTAATCTCTTGGCGCATTTCTAGCATCGGAGTATCTATATGTTTGCTTTCAGACTAAACAAAGACTTGGATCCCAGCACCACCTCCTCCCCTCCGGGCAATATATAAAGTTTGGCTTTACATAATTGTAGACATGTAGAACAGTGTGTATCTTCCTTGAATCAATAAGCCAACATCTAGATGCTGTCCCTGCTGAGACTGCTAATTTAGTGTAATTATAAGGTGTGGAAGGTGTCATCATCAGCATGGAGAAACGGCAAACCCCATAAAGAAGCTCATCTTAATAGGTTTTGCCATTACGTATGTGAAATATATTTTCAGCCGATGAGTCACTTCAGGAACTCAAGGGTTCAGCTCCTGTCAGATGCCTGCGATGATTTCCTTTTTATATGATATATTTTTAATGATATATATATATATGTTATTCAAGATGGTCACTGCACCACAGCTGCTACACCACCACAGCACCATGCCTACACAAGCACTGCACCACAGCTGCTACACCACCACAGCACCATGCCTGCACAAGCACTGCACCACCACTACTACACCACCATGCCTGCACAAGCACTGCACCACCCCTTCTACACACCACTGCACCATGCCTGCGCAAGCACTGCACCACCACTACTACACTACCACAGCACCATGCCTGCACAAGCACTGCACCACCACTGCTACACCACCATGCCTGCACAAGCACTGCACCACCACTTCTACACCACCACAGCACCATGCCTACACAAGCAATGCACCACAGCTCCTACACCACCACAGCACAATGCCTACACAAGCACTGCACCACCACTATTACACCACCACAGCACCATGCCTCCACAAGCAGTACACCACCACAGCACCATGCCTGCACAAGCACTGCACCACCACTTCTATACCACCACAGCACCATGCCTACACAAGCACTGCACCACCACACCATGCCTCCACAAGCAGTACACCACCACAGCACCATGCCTTCACAAGCACTGCACCACAGCTGCTACACCACCACAGCACCATGCCTGCACAAGCACTGCACCACAGCTGCTACACCACCACAGCACCATGCCTGCACAAGCACTGCACCACAACTGCTACACCACCACAGCACCATGCCTCCACAAGCAGTACACCACCACAGCACCATGCCTGCACAAGCACTGCACCACCATTGCTACACCACCACAGCACCATGCCTGCAAAAGCACTGCACCACAGCTGCTACACGACCACTGCACCATGCCTGCACAAGCACTGCACTACCACTCCTACACCACCACTGCACCATGGCTGCACAAGCAGTACACCACCACAGCACCATGCCTGCACAAGCACTGCACCACAACTGCTACACCACCGCAGCACCATGCCTGCACAAGCACTGCACCACCACTACTACACCACCATGCCTGCACAAGCACTGCACCACCCCTTCTACACACCACTGCACCATGCCTGCGCAAGCACTGCACCACCACTACTACACTACCACAGCACCATGCCTGCAAAAGCACTGCACCACCACTGCTACACCACCATGCCTGCACAAGCACTGCACCACCACTGCTACACTACCACAGCACCATGCCTGCAAAAGCACTGCACCACCACTGCTACACCACCATGCCTGCACAAGCACTGCACCAACCCTTCTACACACCACTGCACCATGCCTGCACAAGCACTGCACCACAGCTCCTACACCACCACTGCACCATGCCTGCACAAGCACTGCACCACCACTGCTACACCACCATGCCTGCACAAGCACTGCACCACCACTTCTACACCACCACAGCACCATGCCTACACAAGCACTGCACCACAGCTCCTACACCACCACAGCACCATGCCTACACAAGCACTGCACCACCACTATTACACCACCACAGCACCATGCCTCCACAAGCAGTACACCACCACAGCACCATGCCTGCACAAGCACTGCACCACCACTTCTACACCACCACAGCACCACCACACCATGCCTCCACAAGCAGTACACCACCACAGCACCATGCCTTCACAAGCACTGCACCACAGCTGCTACACCACCACAGCACCATGCCTGCACAAGCACTGCACCACCACTACTACACCACCATGCCTGCACAAGCACTGCACCACAACTGCTACACCACCACAGCACCATGCCTCCACAAGCAGTACACCACCACAGCACTATGCCTGCACAAGCACTGCATCACAACTGCTACACCACCGCAGCACCATGCCTGCACAAGCACTGCACCACCACTGCTACACTACCACAGCACCATGCCTGCACAAGCACTGCACCACCATTGCTACACCACCACAGCACCATGCCTGCAAAAGCACTGCACCACAGCTGCTACACGACCACTGCACCATGCCTGCACAAGCACTGCACTACCACTCCTACACCACCACTGCACCATGGCTGCACAAGCACTGCACCACCACTGTTACACCACCACTTCCCCACAACTGCTACACCACCGCAGCACCATGCCTGCACAAGCACTGCACCACCACTCCTACACCACCACAGCACCATGCCTGCACAAGCACTGCACCACCATTGCTACACCACCGCAGCACCATGCCTGCACAAGCACTGCACTACCACTGCTACACTACCACAGCACCATGCCTGCACAAGCACTGCACCACCACTGCTACACTACCACAGCACCATGCCTGCACAAGCACTGCACCACCATTGCTACACCACCACTGCACCATGCCTGCGCAAGCACTGCACCACCACTCCTACACCACCACAGCACCATGCCTCCACAAGCAGTACACCACCACAGCACCATGCCTGCACAAGCACTGCACCACCACTACTACACCACCATGCCTGCACAAGCACTGCACCACCACTACTACACCACCATGCCTGCTCAAGCACTGCACCACAGCTGCTACACCACCACAGCACCATGCCTGCGCAAGCACTGCACCACCACTGCTACACCACCATGCCTGCACAAGCACTGCACCACCACTGCTACACCACCATGCCTGCACAAGCACTGCACCACAGCTGCTACACCACCACTGCACCATGCCTGCAAAAGCACTGCACCACAGCTGCTACACCACCACAGCACCATGCCTGCGCAAGCACTGCACCACCACTGCTACACTACCACAGCACCATGCCTGCACAAGCACTGCACCACCATTGCTACACCACCACAGCACCATGGCTGCACAAGCACTGCACCACCACTACTACACCACCATGCCTGCTCAAGCACTGCACCACAGCTGCTACACCACCACAGCACCATGCCTGCGCAAGCACTGCACCACCACTGCTACACCACCATGCCTGCACAAGCACTGCACCACCACTGCTACACCACCATGCCTGCACAAGCACTGCACCACAGCTGCTACACCACCACTGCACCATGCCTGCAAAAGCACTGCACCACAGCTGCTACACCACCACAGCACCATGCCTGCGCAAGCACTGCACCACCATTGCTACACCACCACAGCACCATGCCTGCACAAGCACTGCACCACCATTGCTACACCACCACAGCACCATGGCTGCACAAGCACTGCACCACCACTACTACACCACCATGCCTGCTCAAGCACTGCACCACAGCTGCTACACCACCACAGCACCATGCCTGCGCAAGCACTGCACCACCACTGCTACACCACCATGCCTGCACAAGCACTGCACCACCACTGCTACACCACCATGCCTGCACAAGCACTGCACCACAGCTGCTACACCACCACTGCACCATGCCTGCAAAAGCACTGCACCACAGCTGCTACACCACCACAGCACCATGCCTGCGCAAGCACTGCACCACCATTGCTACACCACCACAGCACCATGGCTGCACAAGCACTGCACCACGACTGTTACACCACCACTGCAACAGCACTTATTAGTGACCTTACTGGAGTAGTAAGCTCAATGACTCTTAATTAAAGCAGAAATCCCCCCATCTTCTTTTACAGGATAACAAACAGGGGGTTATGTTACTAGGTCTTAATCTCCCTCCAGAGGAAACACAATGGAGGACAAAGCTCAGTCCCACAGGAAGCTGCAATGTCATCGGTTGAACGGCCATTTAAATCCACTTTAAAAAAACAAAACAAAAGTAATACCAATAACTACCCCGGGAAATATCTTGTGAAGCGGAGGGTCACCTGGGCTGAAAATAAAGGGGTTCAGTACTAAAGGACCCCTGGCTCCAACCGTGTAAAAAAAGGAGATAAGGGGGATTGCTGCTTTAATAAGCTGTGAAGCCGTCTTCCCTGGGCTGGGGAAGGTTTTAGCCCCATAGATTTGTCAGCTTATCTCTTCTCCAGCACTGGGAACTGGCTTCCCAGCATATTGACTAGGAAGCTAAAGCTGTACCCTTGGTAAGCACCGACGCTCTGGAAAAGGGGCAACGGTCAAACAAGACAGTTACCCATAACCAATGTTTTCCCCATCAGGGAAATCCATCCATCAGCAAGTGACGCTATTACTAGGGCAGAAGGGCCACTGTAGACTACATAAATATCCACTTAAGGCTTCATTCACTAAACTAAGGGCGCGATTATACTGTACAGCGCGCGCCAACCACAAATTGCCTAATGCCTATGACCGTGATGGTGCGACCGCGATTTGAAGAGAGAAAAAAGGTTGTCTTTTCAAGCGCAGCCGCGTGACTTCCACGTCACGTGAGTGGTTCAGGCAATGAGGGCGAACCAGCTTTGTGACGCGTCCGCCACGCCTCCCCGGTGCCCTGAAGCCAAGTTCACGGGTCGCTTGGGCTGCAGGAGTGCGCCAAGCTGTGCGCTCCGTCGAGTATAATCTTAGCCCATGATAGCAATTTCACATCCTGCTCCATTTGCACGAAGGGAAGCCATTGCATTAGTAACTGCGCATCAGCCTGAATTTACCTATTGAGTAGGAGAATCAAGGCAAAGACAGGTTTAGTTTGATTCTCTACATTACTTTCTACTTGCGTTAAAGGTAAGAAACATTTCAATCAAGTTGCTTATGCTTGATACAGATTGTTAGCCAGGGAGGTTTATGCCATCACAGTGCTGGCAGAAAAATAATGGGCTGAGGTGCAGATATGTATATATCCCACTGTAATGTGTGTGTCATGTAACCAGGGTCGGTGTAAGGGTGTGTACCCTAGGCGAACCTGCAGCCTCGGAAGCATGCTCCACCTTTGTGCCCTATAAATGTCCTAAAATGGGCTGTCAACCTGTCCTTGGCGTAAGGCAGGGGTGCCAACGCTAGTCCTCAACAGGTCAGGTTTTCAGGATATCTCCGGTTCAGCAGAGGTCAAATGCTGAGCCTCTGACTGTGCCACCTGTGCTGAAGCAGGGATATCCTGAAAACCTGACCTGTTGCAGGGGATCGTGGGGGGGAGGGGGAGGGGGACTGGAGTTGAGCACCCCCTGGCGTAATGCCAAATGCAAGAGGACGCAAACAATTATTAAAGCAAACATATGCATGAACATGACCATCCAAAGAATAAGAAAACACGCTGCGAATGTACAGCGAGACCATGAATACCGGCGTACCAATATATGCCGCTAATGATGTACGGTGAGACATTGATTTTCTTTTTAAGCCCTGCACTCCTTCCATTCATTTTGAACAATTCTTTACACTCAGCCCCCTTGTGCCCTCCACATCTCCCACAGTCAGGCACCTGCTGCTGCTGCTGCTGCTGTGTCTGGTAGGAAAGCTGATATTCACTGCAGAGATTTCTGAAACAGCATTCCTACTGAAATGTACATTCCACTGGTCCAACTCCTTCTTACATTGTACCATCTCCTCATCTTCCACCAGCCTTAACTGGTCAGACTGCAATGTGTTACTGGGCCAATCTGCTCTGGCTGTTTAGCAGTTAATCCCTGGATATTCCCACGGGTAATTTTATTATTATATGTTGGTGCATTGTGCCAGTTCATGTTCTTTGTTCTCATTTGATCCTGTGCTGGGAAATATTTTAGCTCCTCGCAAATAAATGATGTTGAATAATTTATTGTTGTTATTATTGTATTATTATTATTTTTTTGCTGCTTCTGCTGCTGCTGCTGCTTTGGGTGAATTATTTATCAGCTGAAAATTGACCATTTCGCAGGACGCGGTTTTTCGTTTGCATTCAAAATAAAAACGTTACCGGAATGAGATGAAAATCGTTGAGTTGATTGATCCCATTTATTCCCAGAGAGCTCAGTGCAGGCAACTGAGACATTAAGTGCGTCTGCTGCGCCACAATTATGTCCAAAGCCTTCACCACTTTTGTAAGGGGCTAGTTAAAGTAGGGGCTCTCAGCTCCAGTCCTGATCCCTCCCCCACCACCCCCAACAGGTAAGGTTTTAAGGATATCCCTGCTTCAGCACAGGTGGCTGAATCAATGGCTCAGTAGAAGACTGAGCCACTGATTGAGCCACCTATGTAGAGCAGGGACTGATTGAGCCCCCTATGCTAGAGCAGGGATATCCTGAAAACCTGACCTGTTGGGGAGTCTTGAGAACCCCCGAGTTAAGAGGTACTGCTTTAACTGACAGGTGAGTCCTGCTGCAATTCAAAAAATTACAATAATAAAGGATTACAAGGCAGTTTTCTTTCAAATAATTTACAAAGGTGACTATTCTTAAAGAGGCTTCTAAAATGATTTAACATTAATATGTAATAAGAAACATAAAGGGAGACAAATACTCACACATGTATATGCCCTACAGTAAAATGTCATGCGTAGGACCACAGTGCATGAAAATAAACTTTTAAATATAACTGCTAACAAAATTGATCTAAAGCTTATTTTGCCTGTAACCCCCCTTTTGGGATTACTAGGGCCTTAAGGGGTTAACTGTGTGGGCCCACACAGAGTAACGCCCCTTCCCCATCACAGGGTGCTGGGTGACTGGGCAGAATCATAGCCCCGCCCTCTTCTGCCCAGTGACAGTGACATCATTGCAGGATATATATGTAACGGTGTGTCCCACCCGGTGGGAGATGTGGACATTACTACGTATGTGGTGAATGATACCTGCTGGTAACAGGAGGGCTGAGCTGTCCACCGCTGGTAGTGGGGACACAGGATCAGGTTTCTGGGGTACATTACCCACGTGGTTCTTTAGCAGTGCAGCGCCTCCATCTGCTGTAGGCTCCAGATGAATGGAACCGATCTCCTACAGTAGAAATTCTCCCTCTCCTCCCAGTAAGATCACACATCAGGCAGGAGGTATATAAACAGGAACGGTCTTTATTGGGTCAGCACTCACAGCACGGCAGTGGCCTGCCCATTACAGTCTCTCTGGATCAGTTACCCAGCTGGAGGATGGTCCCTGGACAATCACTACGGCCAAGGGCAGCACAGCTGTTCTAGCTCTTCCCAACCCCTCTATCAAGAGCCAGGGTATAGGAGGACACTCACTCTCCCCCAAGGGGAAGAGGAACAGAGAAGGCCCCAATCTCAGGCACTCTGCTGTGTGACCTGCCTCTCTCCGTGGGGAGAGGAACACCTACAGAGTTTGGGTGGCAATCCTCTTAAGTACAGCGAGGAGGAGGGTACTAGGTCTGACCCCTGATTGGGTAAACTCAGGACTAGCTGACACCGCCTCCCCCATCACTCAAGGGCACTGCAGGGAGTGGGAAAACCCCATGATTACGACTGGCAGCCTGTTTTTCCCAGCCAGAAAATCAGTCCTGGCTATATATATATATATATATATACATATACATATATATATATACTTCTAGAAGGTCATGTCACAGGAGGAGTTGAAGAGGAGGGATCTCACTGTGAATAGTGTATATAGGTGTATACGTTATATATGTCTAGGATAGGGCAAGAATTCCCTTGTGTTATAGTTAAGGACAGTGTCCAGGTTAGTTAGCGTTCCCAGGAATGGCTCCACTCTAGATGTTCACAGAGAGACAACGTCTGTTCAGAGAGGGCTCCACCCTGAGGCCTAGTTGGACCAGCCCCATTGGAGGCTGACTCTCACCCAGAAGGCTACGTGGTGGCATTCAGTACTTGTGGACTGTGGGATACTGACAACAGATAGTGTGAGAGTAGTACCAGGCCCAGCAGGGACCCAAAGGATAAGGAGCTCTACCGATGCTACACAGCAGAGGGATCCCTTAGGTAGCATGAGTTAGGGCTGTTATATACTGCATGCGGTCGTGCGTGTCTATGCGAACGCGCGTGCACGTGCCGCATGCTTTTCGTAAGTATACTGTGTGAGTATACAGTGTTGAGTGTGCAGTGTTTATGTGTGTGTATGTGTATGTGTATGTGTGTGTGTGTGTGTGTGTGTGTGTGTGTGTGTGTGTGTGTGTGTGTGCGTTTATGTGTAATTTGTTATTTATTAAAAAAATAACATTGTTAAAAATAAAAATTTTATTAGATTTGTGCAGACACACACACACACACACACACACATGCATACATATATACACACATACACACACACACATACACACACACACACATATACATACATTCAGAGCCGGTAGCGGCGCGTAAAGATGATTTTCCTCATCTTTGCTGCTGTCTGTCGGCTCCCCTCTCCCTGCCGCACGAGCGGCCCTTGTATAGAAAGGCTGACTGACGTCACCCAATTAAAATTCCGCGCGTGCGCACAGTGTAGCACACGCCCGGCACTATAGAACGTGCCTTAGTCACGCCTTAACACCTTCCTAGGGGGCCAGGATAGCGGCAGCTAGGGAAGAGAATACGGACAGCGCACACAGAGAACAGGGATGATACTATACACGGAGTAACTGTATCAATGGTGATTAATAAAGATGCTGTTTGTATGAATAAAGGTCCTGGCGCCCAACATTGCATTACCCCCGCCCGTCCTGCCCGGATCCAGCTCCCTGAC
The DNA here is from genome assembly GCF_040206685.1 of Ascaphus truei. Classification (NCBI taxonomy): domain Eukaryota; kingdom Metazoa; phylum Chordata; class Amphibia; order Anura; family Ascaphidae; genus Ascaphus; species Ascaphus truei. The sequence continues at coordinate 97,495,288 of NC_134489.1, forward strand.
AAGGTAACCAACTGTGAGCAATACAAGTTAAGAGACATTTGGTGAAAACTCCCTAGTAACCGGGCAAATGAATGTTACATACCTAAAGCATGGACCACACCACTGTAACCGTCCTTACCCAACTCTAAAGGAAGTCCCAGCAGATTAACTATACACATTGGCAGCGCTCAGTCTCTCCGGCCTTAGCAGGGTGCAGGCTGGGCATGAATAAGCAGATAGGGAAAAGATTGGCGCAAGGAACTTTTATAAAACAAAAAGGTGCTTTATCTGACATCAGTGTTAGTAATGCCCCGTCACTTGTTGAATGGGCCTCTCAGACATATCCTTTGGCTCCTGGATTAGTAACCCACTATTATGTAGTGCATACTTCCTCCATACCTATTCGGTCAGGATTGCACAGGGATCCTTGTGGTTGGGCCGGTCCATACTGTAAAGGTTCCGGTCCTGGGTTTCGCTGGAACTCACTCTTACATGGCTATATAGCAGCAATTGGAAACAGCTGTTTCTGAACTCAGACTCCAGTTTGCCTTGATGCTGCTTTCTGTGCAGCTCTACCCTTATTGGCTGTCCATGCTATTTAGGGTCAGCCGCCCCCCTTCCACCCTCCACACATTTACAGGACTCATAGTGAGGACCCCAGCCAGAACTCTGAAGAACATAGGGAGGAGCTATATACAGTATACTCTCTATGGTGACATCACTGGTCACGGGTTAGAAAGGTGAGGGGTGAACCCCGAGTTATTCCACCTAGTTAACCCCTTAAGGTATTAACCCCTTTACAAAATTAGTAGTCCCCAGAGTGGGGGGCTGCACAAACAAAAATGTTACGGCAACCATCAAATAATTCTAGCAAACGACCCATTGTTGCTTTAACTCAATAACAATTCCCCCTGGACACCAGCACACAGACCTCTTCCATGTGCACAGACCCTCCTGTTGCTTATCACTGTAAATTACAGAGAAGAGTTGGAACACAAAATCTATATGAGTTGGAAAGGCTCTGTGTGCCGGGGCTATATATATATATATTTTATTGCTTGATAAAAGTTTTCAGTGCAGAAATGTTAATTTTCCATTAAAGTGAGATGCTGTAACCTGTGAAATTTCCACCGGTTCCAACATGAGCCAAAGCAGCTTCATTAGTGGAAAAATAAATATGTGCACCTGTCTCTGATTGATATACACCCTATTTCTCCCCCAACATGACATGAGCACGGTTTAATGAACTGATGGAAAAATAAATATATTCTGTTAGTAGGAGCTATGGCAAAGCATTACCTAATCAACATTATTATAACCCTGTGCTTTTCCAGGGTGTTAGACCAGCTGAATTTATGAGCTATAATAAAGAGGGGGAAAAAAGCTAAACTAAAGCTTTTTGCGGTGAATGATTTTCACTTATGTAACAAAGAAGACAACAGTATGAAAAATGCACTTGATGAAGAGAGTTTGCAGTGTAAATTTAAAACAACAAAGTAGCAAACCCAGATTACGCCAAATAAAATGACTGAAACCCCCAGTTATTGGACTAAAACGAGAGGATGCTGTTGTGTCTCTCTCTCTTATGCTAGCAGGTCCAACAAATGACTTGGTTACTGTCCCCCTGCAGCGCTGCGAGGAAAAGTAATGGCGTGCGCTTCTACCCTGCGCAATTACAAGCAACACTAATGTGTGTGCAATGCACTACTGGATGTTTGTCAGTTTAAATTCGTCAGCACAACATGATATTGATTTTTTTTAACAGTATTTGAACTGGGGGATTCTCCAAAGCCAACTCATTTTCAGCGACGGGTCCTCCCCACGTTCCTGACATAATTACTGTTTTTTAAAGATAGCGCCCGCGTAGAGAACTGTAATGTTTTAGGGAAATCCTCCAGTGATTTGGAGAAATGAAATGTCAGAGATGTAATTGACAAATGTTCTCAGTGATGCTTTATGATTCAGTCTTTAAAGTCAAAGGGGCCTAGCATTCTCATTTTGGAGCAAACCTGTGGCATTTCCCCCTGCACCTGCAGTATGTACCACTGTACTTTGCTCTAATTTCCCCCCGGCTGCCCCAGTTTCCGATTTGACGAGTGTCGGTAGGAGGAGTTACATAGCACACATATTATAAAGCAGGGGAGCGCAAACTTTTTTCCCTGCGCCCCTCTGCCGGCAGTTCCCCTCCCTCCGGGAGCCTTCGCTGCTTCCCCGGCACTTAATTTAAGTGCCTTCGGGAAGCGCGCGGGGCCTCTGTAGACCCAGCGCCCCCCCCGCAATCAGTCTTGGGGTGCGTGCCCCCCAGTTTGCGCACCGCTGTTATAAAGAGATGTATCACATTCTGCGTCTCATGCGTCATTCTTTTTCCCTCTCATTTGCCTCCCCAAACCCTCCACATATAAAGTGGCCCAAGTCTAAAATTCAGCATGAGACGCAGGACCTGTTCTTCCATATAACGCACAAACTCTGTTCCAAAACACGGAACAGTGTGTTAAAATATACCTTTCTCTGCACTGATACACAGACCCCATAGTATTTGTGATACAGTATATTCCTCAACCTTCATTGTGCCGTTCAGAATAAGGCTCTCAGGCCTACATTTGGAAATATATTGTACATGGCATTATCAAACATGAGTTGTTACATGGGTGAGGGCTTTCACTTCCTTGCCACAACAATAAACATTAACATATGAGACGTCCTTTTAAAAGGAAATGGAGAAAAGTAGAAAAGCCAGTGATAATATCATAATGTAGGATAACTGTATACGTCACGTCATGTGACGCCGCCGAGCGAGGTGAGGGGGGTGCGAAAGCGAGGGGGAGCAGGCAGGGGGGGCGCAGCTCCAAAAGTTTGCGTTCCCCTGGTATAAACATAGAACCGTAATAGAGTCCCTAGCCTAGTGAGACATCCAGGAGTACTCACAATGATGGCTATAAGCACTGTAGTGAGGTACATCCAAGGCAATATAAGGGACTAAAGGAAATAATATGAATAGAAGCCCAATGCCAGTACCTTTATACTCCTCCGTGCGTGCCTGCTGCCCTTCCTAAGACCCTGCCAGCCCCCGGTGTGCAATCCATGATGTGAAATCCAGGGAGTAGCAGTGAAGAAACGGAGCACTGACCTGTGGTGCGAGAATTTTGTGTATCCATGAGACTTCAATAAACATCTTTTTTACCGATCCACCTTGTGACCTCGGCCTTGGTCAGTGCTCCGTTTCTTCACCTCTACTCCTTAGATTTCAAAGAACCTTCTGCGAGGGCTCGTTGTAAGGCAGCTTCACTGAGCAGACCCTGTGAAGTCTGCCTGGAGAACACCCCTGTGCTGCAGAAAGCGAGAATAGAAAGCAGAGGTCTCCATGTGGACGCTCTAGCGCAGATTTTTAGCCTTGTAAAAATCAAAAACGCAGGCAACAAATAGGGGCGTGTAATCTGTTTTAAAGAGCCTCTCATAGACTTCATGTTTAAGATTTCATTTGGGAGGGGAACTTTATATGCAAACTATTACACAAGCGAGCTCAATCAGATGGCAGATAAGCTCACAATCGCTCTCCGGAGTGCTGTACTTGATAACACATTCTGTGTGCGGTGCTCTAATTAGGAAATAACAAGTGACAGCGAGGAACCCCGCTGTTGCTCTCTGGAGTTAGCTGGCAGGCATGTGACAAGGGTTAACATGTTATGAAGGGCAAATATTCTTCACAATAATTTGCTGAAGCAGCAGGGCGGGGTGAGAGGATGATTGGTTTCCTCGCCGGGCCGTTAGTTTCGCTTGGTGTGGTATCTAGCGCCCGACTCTTCCCAGCCTCAGGCAGTGTCTGCAGCTTCCGACTGTTAGAAGCCGCCCCCTCTTCTATTCTGCTCTCTAGGGACAAAACAAACCAGCATTTTAAAAGGGATATGGAGACACTGAGCAGAGCATATTAGATCAGATATGCCTGAAAGCCACAGGCAGAATTGTGAATGCTGGTTTCGATAAGGATGTTGTAAAATTATTGGTTTATTAAATGAGAATTCCCATGCAAGCAGAAGAGGTGGTTATTTTATCTCGGTCCTTCTGCGGTCTGCAATGCATTCAGATGACAACCCCTTTCCGAAATGCATTTAGAGGTCACTTTAGATTTTCAGAAAAAAGGAATAGGTGCAAAACAGCGCTAGGGATACTGATGAATAAATGTTCAGGCAGCCAGGTGAATGACTGGTGGTACAACCAGTCGGGGAAACAGATGAAACAAAGGGGTTAACCGGCGCCAAAGAGGGTAAATACCAGTCCTGTTGTGACAGTCCAAATACAGTCCTTGGGATGATGAATGGTGATGATTCTCACCTCAGCAGTGCATATGTGAAAAAAGAGAAAGAGAAATAATAGTGCAGTAAATCAACACAGGGGGGGGGGGGGGTGATCACAGATATTGACAAAAAACAACAAACAAGACATACAAACATATAACACTAGCACGGCCTAAATATTAATAAAAAGCATATTTATTGATGTGGAAATGTGCATAAACCGCATCCGGAGGGGTAAAATTGCAACCCTACTCACAAAATGCTGGAAAGGTACAGGCAGATCTGCTGTATGCAGCTGGGCTCTCAAGATGGCGACCGGAGCACTTGTGCTGGCGTCCACACGTGACTAGGAAGCCGGGCAGATGACTCAGATGACGAGGCCTCTGGGCGGACGTGACGTCACCCCCGTTGTGTATTCTCCACCGGCTCACAGGACTCCAGTCCTCCAGTCCTCATCAGCAGCCGCAATATCGCCGTACTTCGGTTCAAAACACTAGTTGGAGACTGCAGAGTTTCTCCTTTGGAACTGCAGACTTCACCACACTGGAACACTCTAAAAACTTTCAAGTTTTTAGAGTGTTCCAGTGTGGTGAAGTCTGCAGTTCCAAAGGAGAAACTCTGCAGTCTCCAACTAGTGTTTTGAACCGAAGTACGGCGATATTGCGGCTGCTGATGAGGACTGGAGTCCTGTGAGCCGGTGGAGAATACACAACGGGGGTGACGTCACGTCCGCCCAGAGGCCTCGTCATCTGAGTCATCTGCCCGGCTTCCTAGTCACGTGTGGACGCCAGCACAAGTGCTCCGGTCGCCATCTTGAGAGCCCAGCTGCATACAGCAGATCTGCCTGTACCTTTCCAGCATTTTGTGAGTAGGGTTGCAATTTTACCCCTCCGGATGCGGTTTATGCACATTTCCACATCAATAAATATGCTTTTTATTAATATTTAGGCCGTGCTAGTGTTATATGTTTGTATGTCTTGTTTGTTGTTTTTTGTCAATATCTGTGATCACCCCCCCCCCCCCCCTGTGTTGATTTACTGCACTATTATTTCTCTTTCTCTTTTTTCACATATGCACTGCTGAGGTGAGAATCATCACCATTCATCATCCCAAGGACTGTATTTGGACTGTCACAACAGGACTGGTATTTACCCTCTTTGGCGCCGGTTAACCCCTTTGTTTCATCACTTTAGATTTTGATACATACTGTACTTGTTTCCAAAACACACACACATATTGGGGCCTAAACTAGCAAAGCTTAACACTCATCTCAAGGTCAGACCCCCAGAGCGCTATTAAGTCGGGGATCGTAATGTGACATTACCTAAAAAAAACAAAATGGACGTTATTTTCTCTGAAGTTGATGCTTATCCACAAAGCTAATTGTTTGCAAGATGGAGATGGACTGGATGGGAGCAGGGCTGCCGATTGGGGGACAACTGTGACTGTTGTCCCGAGCCTGGGCTCTCCTGCTGGTGACCCAAATGTGTAGGGTCAGATCTGCGGGCTATTAGACTCTCCCCTCTGCTGGCTGCCACCCCTCCTTGGGCCCTTGCAGGCACAGCCATGGACACCTACGGGCAGGCCCCTCCATGGGCTTCAAGCAGCCCCAGCAGGCAGGCTCCACCGAGGCTGCACGTAGGCCCCCTCTGATGTTGCCCTCCATGTTCCTCCCCATGCCCATATCTTCTCCTGCCCCCTCCACAGGCCCATACTTTCTCTCCCCCTCTTCCCAGGCCTATACCTTCTCTCCCCAGGCCCATATCTTCCCCTCCCCAGGCCCATACCTACTAATGTAGGAAGTACGCCTCCCGCTTTCCGACATAGTAGGGGAGGGGGGGGGGGTGGTGTAGGGGCCTGCTCTGTACATTTGTCCTTGGCCCAACGACTTCTGTTGGCCGCCCTAGATGGTAGTAACGCCACATTTAGGTATAACTTAACTAGCGTCACCAGGCCAGTCCCTAGGCAGTAAGCAGGTAAGCATTAAAGCTCCCGCGTCATGGGGGCCTATAGGAAGTCGCAAGGGATGATGTCACGGCTTCCTATTGGACCGCATGATATGGGAACTTTAATTTCACCATTTCAATAGCTCCAACATAGCCCAGCCCCCCCCCCCCCCCCATTCCCCTCCCCCCACGGAAGTAAAAATCTTGGTAAGCAGGGGCTTAAATTCACGCAGTTCAGCTCTGGAGACCCACTGCTTCAATTCTGTAACCCCCCCCCAAAAAAGGGACGGCCTTATAGTTCTTGTCTAGTAAACCAGTACATTTCTGTGCAAACCTTACAAGCCTTTGTGGGTATGTTGTTAGGGGAAACGCCTCTTTTGCATATAATTATTACTTATGTCCATTATAGTTAACACAATGCTCTTTCCATCCGAAAAGAGGACTTAACGTTACATTATTTAGCTGTGAAAATACGCGTTAAGGAAGAAGTTATGTTACTGGCTCGTTAACTCACTTAAAGGAGCTCTGTGGGTCTGACCCTTCATTTATGAAACAATTACAAATGTGGATAGTAGTTGTTACATAGTGGACTGTGCAACGGCAACATCTGGCCAGGGCCGGACTCGGGACAAGGCGAGCAAGGCAGCCACCGTTGGCCTCGCACTCCCTCTTCTCCCATCTCCTGATGGGGTGCGGTTCCAAGTTCCACCCTACCGGAGGGGGGAGCTGTAGAAGGGAGCGTGGGACCCTCTGACCGGCAGGGCCACCTCACCAAGAGGTGTGTGTGTGCATGAGTGTGTTTTTATTTTCTTTGAGATAGACGGGGAAGGGAGTCTAACCGTCTCCAGAGCGAGCCGCCTCCTGCAGCGTTGCGTTGCCATGGTGACAGACATCGAATGGCGCCATATGACAACGTGTTGCAATGGCAACGTGATGTCACATGCTGCCATGACCCTGCCGGAGGAGGGCCGCTCTTCAAAGTAAGTCACCTTAACTTTTTGCCCGGGGGGGGGGGGCGCAGCCAGCGTGCCGCCTTGGGCCCCACAAAGCCCATTTTCCCCAAAGTATAAACTCAGTAGGGATAAGGCACCCCACACCACAGCAAATTAAAATGTGTTAATATCTCAACTACAACAAATTATGCTGCTTTAAATAAAGGTATGTGGCGGTCATTTTTTTCAAATTACTGTGAAGTCACTGGCGCTATTAGTGTTTGTATAACTGCCATGTGGTAAGAAAAGCAGTTATCCACTCCCAGTTAGTATTCCAGACCCAGTACTTTCATAATCACTAAATGTTATTTTCCAGTTAATCACTAAATTAGGGAACTTCATTTCCCCCAACTCCGCCACAGAAATAGCCGCGCACAGATGGATTTCCTTCTGTATTTGCTGGGTTTGCCTTCCCCGTACTACAGAAATAACCATGACCAGGTCATCATTCTTGAAGCAAGATTTCAGATAAGGTACTGCATAGTCTAATCATGTTTCTTTCTGACTACCCGTCCAAACTATTTCGGTATGAAATGGGTGTATCCTAAAAAGGAAGCAGAACAGAGCACAGAGGTGCCTGGCAAGAGAGGACCATGAATCATCCATAAAGTCAATAAGTAAGAAAAGCAGTTATTTCTAACAAACTATTAGTTAGTTTGGTTAACTAGTTAACCAGTAGGTTAGTTCCACACAAGTATTTTTATTTTATTCAACCAACGATAACAAGTTCACGACACTTATTAATTCCTGCGGCCAGAGTTTTAATTCCCCCAGAATATAAACACTCACGACCTGTTGCTTAGCAATACAATTTCAACGGCTTTGGCGGCAAATTGACGTATTTTTCACACCTGGGTGACATCAGGACGTTCACTTTGTATGTATATAAATTGCACATTTCATTAATGTGGTATCTGGACGAAGGGCCAGGGTAGGACCGAAAACGTCGATCCTCTCACAATTAAAGAACACGTAATTATCTATGAAGACCTCTGGAGGCCACGCCAGTTTTTCCCAATCTGTGCTTTCGTTTATGGTTTATGCTCGGCCGATTTGCCAGTTGGCCGGCTGAGCATATATAGGACACAGGTACCAATGAGGTAGCAGACAGGAGGAGGCGCGTCAGTAAGACTGACCATGATAGGCTGATAAGGTGCAGGAGACTGGAGTGGGGAGGATCCCTGAAGAGGATGGGTGACGCGTCTCGTGTGCGTGCTGACCGCGCACCGCGTGTTTGCGCTCCACACTGATGATGTCGCCGTGTGGGCGGAGTCTGGGGGCGGGACCAGGGAGGGTGGTATTTACATCCGTGCGGGATGCGTGCGCCCCCCCGTATAGCGGCTGGTCCCAGGAGAAGGGAGAGAAGCATCACGGATGACGGAAGGAGCGGTGGGCCGATCACGAGTTGGGGTAAGTGTCAAGTGCGCCGAGCGCGTCGCGGATCACGTATCATGACAGTATATTGTTTAGAGATAATAGTACATGTTTTGAGCCGACAAGCAGTTTAGCTGGCGGCTCCCGTTAGAGAGGGCTGCAGCTACTGTGTAGTTAGACTCCTATGACTGGGTAGGTGTTATTTTTATGATTTGTTTTGACTTAAAGGGACGGTGGGCCTGTTAATGTACAATTTAACCCTGGAAATAAACCCCTCTTCTGCAAGTCCCAACACTACCAGCAATAGCTCTCCTAACTCTCTAATAGAGGGAGAACTGTCTTACTAGACTGATCATTCACAGGTGCATAACAGGACCTGCTATTTACAAGTGGGATGAGTGATTCCCAGAAGAGGGGATACCTTTCATTATACACATGAGGTGACAATCTCAATAGCTCTCCTTTTGGCACCAATATGTGGTGGTGGTGGTGGGGGGGGGGGTGCGGGAGAAGGTGTTGGGTGCTGAGTTTGCAGGGGTTGTGTGTTTAAGGTTTTTTTAACCATTCTGCTGGTGGTGGGCATGGGGAGAGAAGCACTTTCTCTTTAACGTGTTATGTTGCAGACCTCTCTGGCAGCAAATAGGTTACATTATTGTGTGTGAGTCAGTTTAGATTGCAGTCAACATTTCAACTTCTTGCAGGCCTCCTTAGCAACATACAATGACGATGCGAGTGAAAGCCTTCCACGACGTAGCTCTTTTTATTCAGATCTGTCTAATAAATTATTTTAGTACACACACCGTGAGGAGGGGATACAGCGGAGATCTCAGCTTAGGGGACACCCTGAGGCAGCGGTGCGCACACTGGGGGGCGCGCCAGACTTTTTTAGGCTCAATAGGTTCCCACCAACAGGGACAAAATTCTAGTTCTGAAAGGTGCACATGTTCTGTACCAATTAACTCCAGGTCAGCAGTGTGATAATGGTCTAGTCCTGGGTTTCCATTCCCTGGTCTGTTAGCAACTTCAATGTATTGTATTGCAGCCCAATGTGAAGACAGACAGAGCTGGATCATTATCACACTGTTGACTTGAAGCAAGTTGGCAGGGATAAGGTTGCAATGCTGCTCAATGTGTTTTCTTGTATAGGACATACTGTGTGTAAAACACTGTATGCAGCAGAATGTACATGCAGAATAACACAAAACAAAAGAGCTCACAATCTAACATGCAAAGAGAGATAAAGTGACTTGTCCACAGTCGGAAGACATTTAGCTCCTTCCCTTGCATGCCAAGATAAGACAGTGCAGGCATCTCTGGTAGTGAATGGGCTAAACTGGATTCTCCCACTAATTCTTCAAGAGCCATTGTTCTAACCACTTCACTGCTAGTCACTCTTGAACCTCATGGATCCACAGAAGTGCGCTACATTTTTTGCGGAACGTTATCACCATTTTACGTATCATTATCCGTAATGCGTATCCCAAAAGGTCCATGGCGTTACGATGTCCTCGTATTTACCTGAAAAATAACCGATCGATACATCTTAATGGACGTTTGGCTTGCTCATATGGTAATGAGAAGTTTACCCAACAATGGACATCCTCAAACCTCAGTTCAGGATAGCGCATGGGAATAACGCTACAATATTTAAGACCTTCCAAAAGCTGCCGGGTAGGAGATAAGTGTAGAATTGTAACCAGCGAGACGTATTTAAGGGAAAATAAACGTTGGCTTTTATTTAGCCCACGGTTTAAAAGAACAGCTTTATGTCAGCATGTAAAACAAACGAACAAGGGCTAACTCATACTTCCCAGTCCCTATGTGCAGGGCTGGGAGGATAGGCTTCTGACACAAAGTCTAAAGAAGTACCTGTACGCAGGGGCTCTTTACATCAGTGTCTGGGTTGGTGTCCGTGGGGTGCACCTTCTAGCAGGTTCCAGTGACCGCTGTGTCCTGGAGTAGAGGTCCCTGGGATCCCTCTCTGATCAGCACACACCTCCCATGTGCTAGAGAGATCCCCTGCAGTGTAAGCAGGAGGCCTTTCTACCTGGCTGATGAGCCAGTGGAGACTGGTTAATTGTCTGGAGCTGCAATTACCCAGCTCCCTGCTGGACTCATCAGCCAGATACAGGTTTTCTATTGGGAGCCCTTTTAGACGTTGGTGACGTCCGTGGCGTCATTTGATGCTGGGATTCTAATGGAGAAGGAGGGCGGCAGCAAGGAGGTGATCACCACATGTAAGTGCCTTCCCCTCAGGCCCGAGCACGCAAATGTATATGGGGTGGACATTTTTGCCGCCCCAAAATTTTTTAACACGCTGGCCCGGGCCTCATGTGCCTAAGGCTGCGATTATAGTGGGCACAACGGCACGAACAACAGACCTTTTCCATAGTGCGCGCCACCGCGTGAGTGACGCAGAGCAACCGCGCGGCGGATCAGATTTTTTAAAAATTCATTATTTTGTCTTTTCGTGCGATGGCCGCGTCACGTGAGCGGTTCGGCCAATGAGGGCGAATCAGCATACTAATGCGTCCTGCCCCACGCCTCCACATGCCTCCCCAATCGCTGGAAGCTCAGTTCACCCATCACTCGGGCGAGAGGCGCGCAATGCCATGCGCTCTGTCACGCAGCCCAATGGGAAATTCGCCACTCCTGATAGAACATAAGGTCTGAAACATATCAACAGATGCAACTGAAATTTTTTATTTTCATGCAATAAACTATACTATGCTTTTTAATGATTAAAGGGAACGTAGGATGTGTTTGTGTGGTCTTCTATTGTATCTAATATTGCGTGTATTAAGTATGAGTGTACAATAATGATTCCACATATGAGAAAAAGAATGACCAAGAGACAGAAGTTGGCAAAATAAAATGAATTCACACACAGTTACTGTACTTCACTGTGTGTGGGAAAGAAAGGAATTAGTTAACAACACAGTGGCAGAGGAAACCCCTGCTCTCTAGAAAGAACATTGCTGCCCGTCTGAAGTTCGCCAAAGACCACATAGATGATCCACAAGACTTCTGGAACAATGTTCTCTGGACAGACGAATCAAAGGTATAACTTTTGGCCTCAATGAAAAAGAAATGGGGTGATCGTTAAAAGAAGGAACAGTAACAAGATTCTTCAGTGAGCTTTAAGACCACAAGCAGGTTGCCGATGGTGCATCCTAGGAGATAAGTGCTGGTTATAGTGGGTGTTTAGATAACGTTTAAGATGATTAGATGATCAGGTTTTACAGGAACTCTTTCAGATACTGAGACTCTTTAAGTGTTGATTAAACTGTTCTTGTGATTAGTGAGCAGTTATATGGACCTCAAATAGGTAAAGGATCACTTTATACAGATTGATACCTTACAGCAATGTGCAAGGCGTTGCCTATAGAGGTTTCTAATCTTATGAGGGCACACATGTAAGCATGTCACATATGTTATTTAGTTAAGTACTCCTCACCTGTATGTGTTCGTGTACTGCAAATAAGACAGTAATCTTGTTTTGATGTTCAAGGTTGTGTATAAAGTGACATGTTTACACGAGATTGATATATAGTATATTTTATATGTACTGTATTTTCACTTACCAGGTCTCTCTATATCCTCCGTGTCCACCAGTCCAGGAAGTCCCACTACCTGTTAGGTGGCAATCACATTTCTGGATATCCTTGAACCCACTACGGCTGGAGGCGCTGAACACCAAAGAGAAAGAACCAGAGAAAGAACCTAAGCCTGTCCTGATCTCCACTACCATCGAAGATCAGCTCAGCCCTCCTGCTCCAAACAGGTATCACACCCACACACTAGGTATCATAGGCTGTGTAATCTCCCACTGGAGGGGGGGTGGGGGGGGTAACAGTGCTACATATATTATTGTATAGTTATTGTTTTTACTGAGGTTTATTGTGGACATGAGATTAATATATACTGTACCAACCTAACTAACGAAAAGGACGCTATGCAATTTTGTTGAGATTTGGATATGTGTGGCCTCAAATAACTGGAATCAGTTAAAAGTTATTCCTCTTATTAAAGATACGCAGTGGAGATGCCAGCACACTTTATTGTTCTACATCATTTATAATGGCCTGAAATATTTCTTTTATAGCTAGGTTATGTCGAGATGTTCCCACATGTTAATGTGAGTTTGTTTGTGCACCCATTGTTCCTAGAGACAAAAGAACGACAGGATCAAACAAATATACTGAATTATTACATCTTTAAACTGTTCAACACTTCCCATTTTACAGAGTTTTTCAACATTCATTGGCCTAGAGAGTCATCAAACTTCGATAATGAAAACATGCGATATTACAGGCAAAAAAAAGCCTTATTTTCATAGTGCAAGACATCAACTGTAAAAATCTCAGGATCGGCACTAGGGACCGGTGAATGTTTCGGGGTGGATTTGGATCTGCGGCGGATTGGCCGGTTCTTTTGGTCCGCGAATTTTAGCGGAATAATCTGAAAAAGGGCGAGTTCGCGTTTTGCGGATTTTGTATTATTATTATTACCAATCTATTCTGTGGATTGCGCAGCACGTGGAGGGATTCTACAAATCCACCCACGGATTGTATCCAATGACGGTTTTGGACGAATCCGCGCAGATTGAAACCGCCTGAATCCGTTTTTGGGGTGTTACATTAGCGAAACTCCGGGAAACAGATTAGGGCAGATTAAGTGGCATCAAAATGACTAAATACTGAGAATGTTATAATTTTGATGCAAGTTATTAAGTCCCAGTAGATATCGGAACTGGCCTAATGCCCAAAAATACAGCCTTTTTTATCACCTACTGTACTCCAAATTGGTGTTAGCCCTAATTTGTGTATGTATGCAATACCCATTAGGCTGCGCTTATAGTGTCGACGACGAAAACCGTCACTTCAAAACAAATGCATTGTCACCATTGTCGGCGCTTATAGTGCACGCGACGGCGACAAAGCGACGGAGCGACGCTGCTACCAAAAATCTGGTAGTCACTGATATTTGATTTTTTCAGCGATGGTCTCCCCTTGCGGCCAATCAGGAGCTTCTCCGTGCCTCTGCCCTCCCCTTTTGTGACGTCACTGGCCTTGTAGCTAGCGATGGCGTCTAATCTTAAAATATAACTTTTGTGATGGGTGACGTCATCGGTCGCCTCGCCGGCACTATAAGCGCGGCCTTATAATACTCCAATATAGTAAGCCATTACACACATAGGCAAGATAAGCTTAACCAACATGGGATAGGTGGTACAAAATGAACTATAACACATTTAACTACAAATTAACCCCTTGGTAGCACAAGTGGTCAGCTAGTCATGGGTTTCCACTAATAAAATGATGCAACCTCAGTGGCTAGTAATTGCATGCCACACAATGCCTTACTAACCGCTAAGGCAAATAAGGGGTTCACCCCTACCAACACCCCCGGAAAGGGGGGAGGGGGGTCTAATCACCCTGCCTGGGGCAAATGAGCTCTACCAGGTTGGCAAAATCTGTGCTGTCAGAATAAATGGAAGGAATCACATGGTACATCAGCCAATCTGATTGGTTGATGTACATGTGTCCCTATAACATATCTGCTCAGGTGGCACTAGCCACTATAAAAGGCCTGGGCCCTCTCAGAAGACCTGAAGTCGTCAAAGGAGCTACATCCATTGGGGAAGATTAAAGAAGAAGATAGAAGAAAAGAATACTTTTAAGAAGAAAAGAAGACAAGAAATACTTACATGATGAAGATTCTTGAATCAACAGAGGATCGTGTCAAATTGAAGATCCCTTGCACCAGCCGTGAATGGGTATGGATTACAAAGAGGCCACTGGGCCAGGTTTGTTTTTTCATGGAATATCTTTTTTGGAAAAAATAAAAGTAGAATTTGCACTCACCAATATTTTCCTCTCTTGGGTTTCATAGGCACTCTGATCCCGTGCATCCACCGCTAGGCATAAATTAATTAGCAAAAATTAATTAGCAAAAATTAATTAGCACAAAAAACACATGGCTATGCAATATCTTAAGTGTCACATATGAAGAGTCTGTGGAGTTAAATTGAAGTTGAATTGGAGGTGAAGAATACAAGAGGAACTGGAACTGCACTTTGTCAGCAACTCTTCAACTGTGAGAACTTGGCTTTCTAAATACTCAAACAATTTTTACACCTCTATAGAGTAACTTTGTAAGCTGCTGTTTAACCTTCAGCGCTGCACTGCCCTCCCTGGCCTGATTTATACACCCGCTCATTCAACTCCTACTCCTCATCTCCTCCAATACCTGGGAACGCTCTCCTCCTACCTCTCTTCCCCTGCATCTCATTATGCCCTCCCTAATGCTTCTTCTGTTGGCTGTTTCCTCACTCCTTTGTAAACTTTTCTGTTCTCTCCAACATCCCCACCCTCCTTCTATCCACATTTCTTCATCTCTCCTCCCCTCTCCTCCTATCCGCATTTCTTCATCTCTCCTCTCCTCCACCTATGCTTTTGCAACAGACACAGCGCCACTATTTACACACCTCTTTCCCAACAACTTCTACACCCCTCAATAAAAAGCAACTCCACAAATCTCTCTCTCACTCTACTTCTCCTTCTTACTGCTGAGGATATCTCTCCTAATCCTGGATCCAGCCATATACACACCTGCTGTCTCTGTTAGTCTCCCAACATACCACTTAGATTGTAAGCTCTCCGGTGCAGGGATTTATAGAAATGCACATATTCAAAGAATGACTTACCGATTCTTTGACATTTCATGTTAAGCAGTGTTTCTGCTCGTATCTCACAAATTCCTCTCGGGGCAGGCAGAAGCTTATAGGGGGTGCTGATTTGTAACCCACTACCCAGAATCCCTGGCGGCAGTGGGAGCATTGTATGCTTAGAGATATTGGCAAAAGGTCGGTTTGCAGACCGGTCTGAGACATGTGAATGTGCTCACAAGTGGTGTTTCTATTTGCTATACAGAGTATAGTGAGGGATTTCTGTCACTTTTTATCCACCATAACTTATTTAGTGTCTGGTTATAGCCACTTCCAGCTTCACAGTGCAAAGCCAGGAACCATCCACATGCTGATGAGAACCGAAAAGGTTGAAACAGCTGTCATCACTTCTCAGCCTTTTGGCTAAGATCAAGTATCTTGTCTGTTCTCCGTGGCAGGTTATGAAATGGACAGTGGCACTCACTTGGTCCTCTGGTCAGGAGGTTAAAGAAGCTTATGGAGCCCAAGTCCATTTGGTCACCGCAACCAGGTCCACTCTCCCTCGGTTAGAGCCTGTACAGACGCACCAAAGTGGAGTGAGTCGGGGCACCTTCACAAAGCATGCATTGAACCGGCACCAAGCACATTGGGACACAGACTTTGTAAAGCTTTTTTTTTTTTTTAACAGCACAGAGCACCAATCACATCTCCACGGGGAGTGGCGGCATGAGATGGTCAAATGTCCTGGAATGCCAGGGTGCTGAAGACCTCTGAAAGACTGAGACTGACAACGCAGGAGCATTTGGCTGGTCACTGCACGGGAGCACGGTTGTTTTGGCACCGAGCACTGTTCACAGGAGAACTTTGGCAGGCCTTTTGGCCAGGAAGGACTTTAAGAAGGACCTCCGTAAGAAGACCTTCAAGTATGCACAGATGTCAAACACAGTTCACAAGAGCACATACTGTACACTTGGGCCCCAGAAAAAAACAAACTGTCTGCGAGTTGGGCTACTGGCTATGCACTTCTTTAGCCCAGGCTGTGCTTAAAAGTTGGGCAATATGGCAACCATACGCATATGGAGGTCCATGTTAAAGTGTATTCGAAGTAAAAGGTGACACTGTGTGCTCATTTGCATGTCATTATGTCTGGGATACGTGAATGTGCCACAAGTGATCATTTTATTTGCGGCTCTCAGGGTATACAAAAAGTGAAAAAGGGAATATTAGTCAGACAAATAGTTTAGACACATACTTGCATAGCAACGATTTCAGGGCCTGAAGAAAGGGCCATGGGCCTTGAAACGTTGCTATGCAAAAACGTGTGTAAACTATTTGTCTGAGTAATATTCCCTTTTTGTATACCCCGAGAGGAATTTGCATTCAATTAGCACAAACATTGCTTAACATGAAATGTCAAAGACTCAGTAAGTCTTTTTTTGAATATATTTAAGACTATGTGCATTTCTGTAAATGTTTTGTATGCCAATCTAACCTTGTTTTTGTGTTCTTTCTTGTTTGGGCCATCGGGCCTCAGATTGTTTTCGATGGTTTTGGAATTTTTTGTTTTCGGCGCTCATCGGACATTGGATTATTTCTTATGTTTATTATTTTTATGATTGGGCATCGGGCCCTTTTTGGGATTGTTCCTGGTGGGCTAAGAACAGCCTTCATTCAGTTTGTAAGTTACTCAATTTTCTTACAGCTTCACATTGATAACCATATTGGCAATATAGACTCCCATTGAGAGGGCCTAGGTAGCCACAGTGACAATCAATGCGTTTACAGTATGTTTAAAATTCCTTTTCAATGTGTTAAATGTAACTTTTGAACTGGTATTTAAAAAAAAGTACATTCATGTTTTTATTTTTAGTGAGCAGCAGCCCTATTATAAGGACTTGGCTAATAGAACTATTGACCATTACTCAACATGGAGGGGGTGTTGGAAATAGTTGCACCAGGGAGGGTGGTTGGCCACCCTGGGCTGGTGGAAGGGGGTTAACCCCTTGTTTGTATTAGCAATTGGTAAATCTTTACATGACAATGCTTTACTAGCCACATAGATAGCCGAGAGGGCTAGGAAGGTGTAGTTTTAGTATTATTAACCCCTCTCTGCCTGTGGTGTACATTGCTAGCTACAGGCATCAAATGGGTTGATGTAATTTCTACTATAGGGTTGTGTAATTATTTTATATTATATAACCCTACGGTAGAAATATTACCTTACCCTCCGCCATGACCGTGATGCGCTAATTAATGCATAATTATTGGTTGTATTAATTACTGCATTGGGACTAGTCTAAAAATATCACACCCTGGGAAAATATTACCGCAGTATTGATGATTTCGCTCATAAAATTGCAGTAATAGGACACAGTATTTTTTTTCCCCCAGGTGCAAGATTAAGTCCGTTTGATGACTCCTGGCCATTATATACAAGAGAGTTAGATAAGTAGAATGGGATGTGTGCTGATCCGACAACATGAATGATACAAAGCAGCTTGCAATAATTGGTATATACAGTATATTCGCAACATCCTATACAGTACCACTAATGTGTAAGAAAAAAAGAATATTGAAGTCTTCCATCTCCTTTATTATCATCTTTATTGGTAGAAGATTTGGCGCAATGTTTGGAATCAAGTTTATTAATGTTTAAGAGAAACTTTTAATAATTAAAATTAAAAATGACGAAAACTAATACGGTAACTTCAAACATTTCTGAACTTGCCTCACGGCTCATAAAGAACATTTACATTTTTTTCCCAATAGGATTGAAGCAGGGTGTCTCCGGAGCGGAAACCCATTAATTTCAGCTTCGGGGACCCCCTGCTTCTGAAGATACTTACCTCTATAGGAGGTACCAGTAGCCGCTCAGGCTCACTATCTGGGGTTCACATAATGTCCTCTTTTCAAAGGTCCCTTGTCCTCGGGCCAATAGAAAGCTGTGATGTCATCCGGTGCGGCTTCCTATTGGCCCACGTGACGAAGGAGCTTTAAACTTGCAGGAGATATCGGCACCGCCTCCGGATGTATGTATCTCTAGAAGCAGGTGGTCCCCGAAGCTGAAATTAATGGGGTTCAGCTCAAAAGACCCCCTGGTTTAATCCTATGTAAAAAAAAAAAATGACTGCATGATGATGTCCTTATTACAATCATAATCACTCACTGGTCCGGTGACTGTCTAATGACATGAATGCTTGTTATGAAGCATAAGGCGGTAGAACACGTGGATACAGTGATGATATTTTAGGCAGCTGTATGGATGCCTCATTTAGGGTTAAGTGGGCTGTATAGAAATATTGTAAAGAATAGATTCCTAACTGAACATACACCTGCAGCGGCCGTTATTCGAACAAATCACGGCACCAAATTCGTGTGCTCTGCTGTACTCCACGCGGCATGAACGCGGCCAATCGCCCCAGGCCCCCGCGCTTATCGCGATTGCTTTGTTTGAATTTCATGGATTCTGTTTCTTTGGTGGCAATGAAATGAATGAATTGCAATGTGTACAGTGCTGTGCGACTGTGTCAATTTAAGGTGTTTAAAAACCAGAACTCTAGAATGCCATATTCTGCACTCGCCGCACTCGCGTCTTAAGGCGGTAAGGTTGGAAGACATCCCGCGTCATGACATCGGTATTCCGATGTACACAACGCGTGAAGCGGCCGCTGCAGCTGTACAGTAGTACTTTCTCTACCTTTTTTAATATGTATTCATTAGGGTGAAAAAACAATAGGTACACATATTTTGTATCAATTCAATTCAAGTCAGTGGTGTAATGTCATCTTTAGGCATTTCTAAACAAAACTATACTTAATATCTGTGTGACACACGGTATGCTTATAATAACAAACAGAGGGCAACACATATAATATATTAAGGAAATTCAGGGCCATCCCAAGTACACACGTTTTTCTTGGCAAAATCACCATTTTGGTGCACAAACCGGATCTTCTTCAGGATGATTTGATTAGAGGGTCAGCCCTAGGACCAAAGTCTAGTAATCCCAGTGACATGTTTCAGCGGTTATATCTCAGTGATTGATCCTTATTTATTTATTTATTTATTTACCCAAAACTGACGCCTAAAAGTATTGTATTTAAAAAATAAATATTTTTTAAAGCAGCAAGTCCGTCTGCCCCCCCCCCCCCCCCCCCCGTCCTTTTTAAAAAAAAATGTACCTACAACTAGGGGGTTCCCAGAGCGCAACTGTGGTCCCCCAATGTCTGGGGACATGTTTTGGGATCAACTGGCGACCGGCTGTCTAGCGGGTATGCTGGGAGATTCAAAATGGCAGCGGCTTCAGGGCTTGCTCCAGCAGCGACATCATTGGGAGATTGTGACTGGAGAGAATTGGTTGGTCATAAACAGGAGCCGGGGTTCAGGTGAGGAACTGCAAGATAAAGCACAACAAATCAAGGCGAAACAGTGTGCCTGCGACCAGCACGACGTCACAAGTGAAATATTATTATGCTCAGCTGATTTGCAGAGGCAATCGCTGAGCCTAAAATAGGAGGAACAGCCAATCGCGGAAGAGCTGCACAGCAGAAGCCGATACCAGAATCAGTCTCCTGATTCGTTGCTGGGCGGGGGTCTGCACAGCAGGCACTGATGAGAAAGCAGCAGCAAGGTCTGTATCAAACTCTGGATCAGAGCCCGCGCCCGATCCTCACAGAGATGAGCTTTCTCCCCACGGTGCAAATGGCTTTTTTTGGTGCAAAATAACTAGTGTCAGATGCAATTTCATTGGCGCTTGTGTGCGTCTGCTGTACGTACAAAGCTCAAATTTCTCCATCTACTAAAAAAACAATATTTTTGTGTGCTACAAAATCAATTAAAAGTGCGTCATAACTGATGGAATATTTCATTTCCCCCTTTATTTTGTGTTCCCCTCCAAAACGTTCAATAAAATGTGAGTTAAAAAAAAGTGCGTAAAACTGGTCCGCCGAGTTTCACTTGGCATATACCCTAAAAAGACTCTTAATAGTATTAGCTCAGAATCAAGTTACCATGTATTAACCCAAAATGTATTTGACGCAGCACGGATATTTAATTATGTAGGTTAATAAAAGAATCATTTTTACAGTATGGCTTTTATAAACAATATCATACTAATAATTGCTATTTACTAATACTAGTTATAAGAACATAAAACACCCTTCTGTTTTAATTTAAATTGTATCAATTTAGTATTCAACATGGGAGATGCGTCAGAAGTCATTTCAAGCAACAAATTATGCGTCACATGTATGCAGTCTTTATACAACGGACATTCAGTTTTTTGAAAGTTTGTATCACTTTTAGCATGACATTTAAAAAAATAAAATCTTAGTAAGCCCCTTTGTTCTGTAAACTCTTTGAATGTCTTCATACTGCCCTATTTATATAAGGAGGTATGCAAGAGTCTACACACAAAAAGTGTTTCCCAAAGCGAACAGAACAAGTTTTTCTACAGAAGTTCAGCAGGATGAGAAGACAGCTCATTCTAAACCCCGCTCATACGTTGCCTGCATTACGTTTGAGCAATCGCTTCTGCATTGAGTAATATTGGATACATGCCGACGTTAGACTGGAAATGACCTTTGATATGAAGATACAAAAGCCAGAGGAAGTTGAAGCTGTGTCAGAGCTTGTAATGAGAAGAGCTCTATCTGGATTTGAATTACTATAATTATTAGGAATTTTACTGCTATGTAACACAAACGCACAATTACAGTGTTAATCAGAGGAGTACGCAGACTGCATTAATACCGTATCATCATTTCTTTATTCCCAGGAAAAAGACCATTGCAGAGCAATGTGTTGCCTGCCGCACTGGCAGCAAAGTGGTTAATCATTTAGATCAGGGGAGCGCAAAATTTCCCCGCTGTGCCCCCCTGCCTGCCCTCCCTCCTTACCTTGTCTAAGGCGTCAAATGACGCCACAAGGATAACGTGACGTCATGACACCATGACATCACGTGACCCTGCTGCGTCATTTGATGCTGCGTTGCCGAAGACAAGGTAAGGGACGTGGCAGAGGCACCACGCGATCCCCCGGCATTAATTTCAATTACTTGGGGGAAGAGCGCGTTACCTCAGCAACCGCCACGCCCCCCCCACCCTGAAAAATCATGTGCCACCCCAGTTTCAGCACCCCTGATTTAGACTAATTAGTACACTAAATTATAGCTTCGACTCCCAGTCAGGTTGGTCGCCCCTGAAATAGACATACACTTATAGATTTTCAGTATTAGAATCAGATAACACACCCAGTTCCTCCAGGAAAAGATGTTTCTCCGTTACAACAAGATTTGTTTTTTGTTTTTTTTTAATCGTGAGCAAAACCAAATCAGACCCTCTATAGCACACCAGGATATAATGATTGTTTAGAGAAAGACGGTGGGAAAATCAATTAGCAAGAGGGAGATTAAATCCCCCCCATGGGAGAGGAATCTCTATAACTCTTGAGTTAATTTGTGTGCATCTGTCCACCCGACAGCTACACCAGGGTTTAGTAACTTATTACCAACTCATGTGGCCACAAGTTTTCCAAATTCACCTTAACGATAAAGGATTGTGCTAATACGTGCACATTTATGCGTTTTCAAACTGTTGATTATCACTATGACCCTGGTATCAATAGTCTGAATTTTGCTTGATTTTCACGGACGCGTGAAGGTACTATACCCAAACAGGGCGGGGTTACGTGTGTACCATTCATTTATTCAAAAACGGACAATTTAGTCAACGCTCAACCAAGGAGAGGAATACAGTACCACTCCACCAGCAAATCATATCCAGGTGACACCATTAACTTGGCATTTAGATTGGCCTTATGTGAGTTAGTATTTTGTCCTTTTTGTACACTTTACTTTAACTAAGAATTCATTAAAAATTCATTTTTCTCAGCACAGCACCAGAACCAATCACCACGTTTTATCCTATATGGCAATCAGCTGAGCAGAGTTACTAGTCTTCCTTACCCTCCCATCCTCCCCTCCCCCTTTTTCCCACCAGGTGTATCTACATGGGAAAGGGGTCAGCGCAAACTTCCACTTAGCCATGCGAATGTGACCCCAGCCCAAACAGATTGGTAACGCATGCTGTATAGCTTGGGGGTAAAAGCAGTGTGTGCGTTAGTGGCGAGTTGGAGGAGATATATCAGAGTGGTACAAAATCTGACTGTCTGCCACCTAGCAGACAGTGCAGCTGTATAATCATTATAGACCTATAGTCCTAGTTGTGTAGCCGCTATATATGTTGGCTATGATGTGGTGCAGCGTATGACTCATAGATAAATGTCAGCCGAGTTGTGCGGTTCGCAGATTGACGGTATATCTTTGCGTAGTAAGCTGTGCAGTCTCTGGGAGAGTGTCAAGGACCGACCAGTAATGACATAAACTAGCCCTACATACATAGCCCTACAGTAGGAGGACGGTAGAGACAGGGGATAGGTAAAGGTAGCCCTATCAACCATGGCTAATCTTGCCCTAGGTACGGTCGTGACAGAACATGAGTATCAGCTGCTTTTTGTGGGTAGCGGCAACGGGAGCCGGGGGTCTTGCAGTGAGACCTCTAATCAGCTTTACTATCCGTGCAGTCGCGGTATGAGAAGTGCACATCACTAATGCGTGACGTTATTGACGTCTGCTTTCCCCGACATACGTTTCGCATGTGGCTCTCAAAGGGTAAAGTCTCGCCCCTCCTGGCTACGTATCATTTATACAGTCCTCCCTGGCGGTGGAGAGATTATAATTAACTGTTGCTGTGCTGGTCCTTGTATGCTGCCAAAGGGAATAAGATTAATGGAACTGGAAATAGCTACAGTGCCTTAATGTAAGCTGCTATACCATGCCTGCTAGCAGAGCTAAGCACTGCACAGCTTACATTCTATTTAAATGTTTCATTGACATGATGAAAGATGACTATTAGTGACATTTTCATCATAATTATCCTGTTGCAGGCTGTTGGTCCCTTTGGACTCATCCACTGTAGTAAGTTATGCGATATGGCTGGGTAGCTGAAATGGCACTGCAGCTTGTAAAAAATGACTACATGCATAAGTAGATGAGTGCTGTGAATGAGTCCTTAGGTCCACTGGAAGTATAAAGTGTATTCCATGCAACTAGTTGGAGTCACTTGTATATGTGTGCGTGATCGAAGGATAATATCCCACGTGTAAGGGGGAGGGGATTGTGCACCACCACTATTTTCTTCTCGGCTTGATAAAAGCTTTGACCCGAGAAGTCAGTGTTCTGTTTTGTGAAAACATGCTAAGAATAATGCACAGGTGTGAGTACAACTTTACCTTTGTTCACAAGCACTTTGTGATCAAATAAATAGCCCCAATAGTAGGAGAACGGAACAAGAGGCAACATAATCGCGGGTCTCGAAAGCTTCTGTAGCCTAGTGCCCCTGGCTATGGGTTTCCCAGCACATAAGTCCTGGTAAGTGCAGGCAGTGTCAGTGTTAAATTCCTCCTCATGAGCCAGCATGGGAGTCCTGCAGCACACTACTAATTGATATATTATATTGTAGCCCTAACCAGGTTGGAAGCATCATGTCTGGGGGGGTGGTTACAGGTGTCAGCACCGTGGGGTGAAGCCAGGTTCGCCCTCAGACCTGCCCAGTTTTGGGGCAGGGTCACTAACCTCTCCCACCGGGTATATAAGATGATTCCTTCCCTAAATTAGAGATTGTGATTCCAGGATGTAGCCTGCTCCAGAGGTTGTGAGGCGGTTCTGCCTGATCCCATCAGGGGATAAGGGGGGGCGACTAGCCCCATGGGCCTCAAGCCTGTGGGGGGCCTAGTCAGGGACAAAAACTAGCAAGATGAGAGGGAAGGTGGATACCAGAGTGTGACATAGAGTACCTCTCTTGCATGAGAGATGGAATTAACTGGCCTGCCAATAAAAGCTATAAAGTTCCTAGTCTCTGTCTACCTTGCTGAGAAAGGCTTCCTGTGGGGTTATTTTCTGCCAGATCCCCATAGGATGGAGGCGGTGGACCAGCGAGACCAGAAGCCTGTTTCTTGCCAATGCCCATACCAATGCAGAGACTCAGGTCTCCTGAACACAACAGGTGAGCACGCACAGAACTCAGACACACCTGTAGCAGGAGAATCTCCCATAAGGGGGTGGGGAGGTTTACACTTCTATACAACAAGATCTATTAACAACTCTCATTAAAAGATATCACAACCTGATACAAACACGCTTCACTTGCACCAACAAAAATAATATAATATTCTGCATTAGAGAGAA
Source organism: Ascaphus truei (assembly GCF_040206685.1). Taxonomy (NCBI): domain Eukaryota; kingdom Metazoa; phylum Chordata; class Amphibia; order Anura; family Ascaphidae; genus Ascaphus; species Ascaphus truei. The sequence goes on from NC_134489.1 coordinate 97,519,785, forward strand.
GCTTTTATATATAATCAAATAGCTCCATCTGGTGGCAAAGACTGATGATTGCAACTGAGAAATTCTTTGTAGCGTCTACAGCAGGGGTGAGCAAACTTTTTATGCCGAGCCCCCCTTTTCATCCATGAAATTTCTCGGGCCCCCCCTGCCTGATGTAATCAAAATCACATGACGTCAGCGCACGTGAGCTGGTTCAGCCAATGAGGGCGAACCAGCTTTGTGACGCCCCCGCCACGCGTCTACAATCTCCTGCAGCCAAGTTCACAAATCGCTTGGGCTGCAGGCGTGCGCGCAGGCAGTATACTGGTATTGGATCACTGTTTATTTTATTGTTTGCTGGCATCTGGTAATATGTTTTTTTCTGGTGCACAAAGGCAGTCCATTTGAGGGGGCATTCATCCACCTCTTTGCTACATCCCTTCCCTCTCCCATTTGCTTTCCCCAGTGTCATCCACTCCTACCTACCAGATTTATGTATTATTTATTTATTCCTGTTTTAAACGTTGCCCAGGGATCAGGGAACCCCATAACCAAACTCAAGGGGGGTACTGATGAATCTCCCCTGCTGATCAATACTCCGAAGTGACCCCTCTGACCCAAAGAAGAACCCTCAGCCCCCCAAAACTCATCCTCCCAAGCCCCTCAATTCTGCCATCTCTGCCTGACCTTCATCCCACTGTTTAGCCATTGAGTCTCTCCCTCCCCCCAGTGTCTCTCCCTCACCTTCCCCAGTGTCTCTCTCTCACCTTCCCCCCAGTGTCTCTCTCCCACCTCTCCATCCCCCTCCCCCCAATGTCTCCCACCTCCCCATGTCTCTCTCCCCCTCCCCCAACATGTCTCCCACCTCTCCATATCTCTCCCCCCAATATTTCTCCCACCTCTCCATGTCTCTCTCCCCCTCCCCCCAATATGTCTCCCACCTCTCCATGTCTCTCTCCACCTCCCCCCAATATGTCTCCCATCTCTCCATGACTCTCTCCCCCTCCCCCCAATATGTCTCCCACCTCTCCATGGCTTTCTTTATCCCCCCCCCCAATATGTCTCCCACCTCTCCATGGCTTTCTTTATCTCCCCCCAATATGTCTCCCACCTCTCCATGGCTCTCTTTCTCTCCCCCCAATATGTCTCCCACCTCTCCATGGCTCTCTTTCTCTCTCCCTCCCCCCAATATGTCTCCCACCTCTCCATGGCTTTCTTTATCTCCCCCCAATATGTCTCCCACCTCTCCATTGCTCTCTTTCTCTCTCCCTCCCCCCAATATGTCTCCCACCTCTCCATGGCTTTCTTTATCTCCCCCCAATATTTCTCCCGCTCTCTTTCTCTCTCCCTCCCCCCAATATGTCTCCCACCTCTACACACACACAACACACAACACACAAATACTTACTTTCACTTTTAAGCCTGCTTCAGTCCCCCATGTACGCTGAAAACTGGGACAGGAGGAGGAGGGGCTGTCTGTGTGCAGTGAGAAGCCCCGCCCCCACAGCAAGGCAGACATCACACAGAAGCAGCCTCAGCACGGAGCTTCTGAACGCCCGTGCACAGCTCTGCCTGCCCCCAGGTTTCTCCGCACGCAGCCCGCGCCCCCCCTACATAATCGTGCGCCCCCCCAAGGGGGCGCGCCCCACAGTTTGCGCACCGCTGGTCTACAGCAATACCAACATTGTACTGCTTCCTAACATCTGCAAACCCTAACAATGTCTAACCATACATGTACTAAAACATGTTAAAGGGCACTCTGCTAGACCAGTGATATAAATCAAACTACGTGAGTTGTGATGAGTGAACTAAAATACAAAAACATGATAAACAATATGGTGAGACAGAAACGCAGCTCAAAAACCCTGTATAAAAGTAAAAACAAAAACAGAAAGGCCCAGCGCAACATACAAAGTGGCACAACACATAGTACAATACTTCAGTGCTAATCTGCTCATGTGTTAGGGCCAAAGCGTTATAAGCCTGAAGCCAACATCAAAGCATAACCAATTTGCAGGTCCCAACCCTACCTGGTATAGAAGTGTTCTCCTAGATATAAAGTTGTCTTCGAAGTAGGGGAACGCGAGATCCAAAAACCGGGAAAGTAGACGTAACAAGGAGGGGGATACAGTGGGAAATCTTCCAGATAAAGATGAGGTGCGGTGTAAATGGGATGAATTCCCTCACATTCTTTCCCTAAGGAAACAGCATTTTCACGCCGGTTTGTGGAAGTGAAAGATTTCCTTCTTCCGTTTTGCAGATGACACCTCGGAGATATAGAAGAAATAAAGATCAGCAAATAGTGTAGCGAGTATGGGTTCTTTATCAGTAAAATGCTTAAAAACAATAGAATGTGTACACAGCGTGTATTCAGATAAAACGCACGTAATACCAATGCACCGCGGCCTTCCAAAACGCAGCCCGGAGATCTCGCCACTGCAGGGACCTCGTGAAGTCACGTCCGGTCTGTTGGTGCTTCCGGTACGTGGGTGCCCGAACTGCTGTTCTATGGGACTGCAGGATTTCGTCTGCTCGACACGTTTCACTCTCGGCTTCGTCAGGAGTCCTGATTTTTAACAATTCGGCAACGATTTCTTGATTCTTAAAAATCTGCCCGGATTTGAATGAATCGGCTCTACTTTTTTAGTGCCCAATCAGCAGACGGATTTTGGTGGTGGGGGGCGGATTTGGCCAAAACAATCTGCGGAATTCTGGGAACAGATTTGGATTGTTCCGCCCATCTCTAATTGTGGCTAAATTAGAGAGTTAGATTATGGTACGTGTATGGTTAGTTATCTGCAAAGTAGGGGAGCATGAGATCCAAAAACCGTAAAAATAGCAGAGAGCGAGGAGAGAGATCCTTTCAAATATAGCAGTTTTTCCAGATTATTTATATAGATGTAGCCAGGTACCCTCCGGTCCCCCCGTGTTTCCGGTTTCCCCCCCCCCCCCCCCTCTCCTTACCATCAGAGATGTGCGGCAGGGTGACGGAGTCGCGGGCGGTTCTCTCCGCAGGGCGCCGCCATGTTGGTGTATGCGCGCGCACGTGCAGCGAGGTTGCGCATGAGCAGGGCAACTCCGCAGCGGCCATTTCAGGGGGCGCACGAGTGCAAGATGCAGAGCAGTAGCCATTAGAGGGAGAGCATGAGGCTCCCTATGTAAAGGCTGCAGATAGAACTACAATCCCCATGATGCTCAGGGGCAGTGACACCACCTAACACCAGGGAGCCAGTAGGGCTGCAGGATTCTGCTGAATAGCAGGAAAGACTATTGCATGCTGGAACAGGAAGCAGTCAGTGAAGACCAGGAGCCTGAAGCTGCAGGTTAGATCCAAAGAGCAGTGCTCCAAGGATTAGGCCAGAAATTAATCCCCAGGGCCCAGTTAATTCACTGAGTCACTGTAGAGAAGTAACTGTATTGTGTAGGGAACTGCCTTAAGACAGGGCCTCCTTCACTGTACTACTAGTGAGAAAGAGGTTGCAGGACAGAGCCTGACTGTCAGCACAGTGTGTAGCAGGAAGAGACTCTGATTGCATAACAGAGACTGTTTGCAAAGGGATAATCGGCTGGGAATCCCTCCCCTGTGGAGTCAGCATGTGCCTTCATTTGTGCAGAGAGCAGTGCAGTGCTACGTGGGATCACGTTGCGGTATTGCAGACTCCTCAAGGATTCTCCTGGTTAGGACCATAACCAGGAAGTTATTATATTAAAGTGCACCAACGGGCCCCAACACAGGGAAGCGCTGTCCCTCACACACACACTCCAATCTATCGCTGGTGGACACTAAGAGGTTAAGTGCCCTGGCACATTGGTACACCAAGGACTAGGGTGATATAAAGACTGACACTAAAGTGGTGCAACCATTTACATGTGTGGGGTGATGTGATGATATTCATGCAGGGGAATGTCATGCTGGTTATGTAGGAAACGTTATGCAAAGGTTATTATTATTATGCTAAGTAAATACTGTTTTATCCAACTGCGTGTGGTTACTGTATATGTTGGTTCTGATAAGGGAACACTCCCACCAAGTTGGGATCCCTCATCAGTGGAGGCGCTGCACCCAGTGTAAGTATACCCCAGGCTCCCAGTGGCGGAGGCTCAGGCCTCTTGTTAGCCTCACAGGGGACAGCAGCATCAGTAGTTACCGTACCCCAGGGGCGCAAGGGCTACATATATATATATATACTAGCTGATATACCCGGCGTTGCCCGGGCGTGGAAGGGCAGGGGGCATGGAGTGGAAGGGGGGGGCAAAGGGCAGGGAGGGGGGGGCAAAGGGCAGGGGGGGGCAAAGGGCAGGGGGGGGTGGGGGCAAAGGGCAGGGAGGGGGGGGGCAAAGGGCAGGGAGAGGGGGGGCAAAGGGCAGGGAGGGGGGGGGGCAAAGGGCAGGGAGCAAAAGGCAGGGAGGGGGGGGACTCAATCCCCCCCCCCACACACACACAATCCCACCCCCCACACACAATCCCCCCCCACACACACAATCACACAATCCCCACACTCAATCCCCCCCCCCACACACACACACAAAATCCCCCCCACACACACACACTTCAGTGCACACACACACACACACACACACACACACACACACACACACACACACACACACACACACAATCCCCCCCACCGCCCACACACACACTCAATCCCCCCACACACACACTCAATCACTCCCCCCACCACCACCACCACCAACACACACACACACACTTAATCAGTCCACAATTTCACCTGGGGGGGCGCCATGCTCCGATCCCCCAACCCCCCATGCTGCTGAAAACGGGAAGCAGACAGGAAGAGAAGGAGGGCTTGTCTGTGTGCAGAGAGAAGCCCCGCCCCCTCTGCAAGACACAGACATAGAAGCAGCAGCACGGATCTTCTGGCCCCGCCCCCTCTGCAAGACACAGACATAGAAGCAGCAGCACGGATCTTCTGGCCCCGCCCCCTCTGCAAGACACAGACATAGAAGCAGCAGCAGCACGGATCTTCTGGCCCCGCCCCCTCTGCAAGACACAGACATAGAAGCAGCAGCAGCACGGATCTTCTGGCCCCGCCCCCTCTGCAAGACACAGACATAGAAGCAGCAGCACGGATCTTCTGGCCCCGCCCCCTCTGCAAGACACAGACATAGAAGCAGCAGCACGGAGCGCCCCCAGGTTTCCCTGCAAGGTGCTCGCGCCCCCCCTACATAATCGTGCGCCCCCCCTAGGGGGCGCGCCCCAAGCTAATGTATGTAACACCCCCCCTACCTAGTGTGTGTGTGTGTGTGTGTGGCCCGTCACTCCGCCTCAGGCCAATGAGAGGTGTGCGGGGGCGGGCGGCCCAAGGGACCAATGAGATTTCCCCTAGGGACACCGGACATCCAGACAGGCATACAGTGCTTTCACTAATATAGTATAAGATATAAGATATATCCCCTCAAACGTGTGCAAGCTGGACTTTTTGTGCGGGTGTTTGTGTGCTTTGATGCATTTTTTTTCGTTGCTGAGCTGCTGGGTGCCTTTGTCTCTTTGCCTTTCAGGTATTGTATGATATAGATATAGATATATACACACACACAACAAAACAAAAGAAGACAGTGAGGCTCCCATAGCGTAATATGTAGAGGTAGTTTAATAAAAATACCAAATGACACGTAGATTACGGCCACTCGCTAGATTTAGAACAAAAACAAGCATAAGGGTATGGTACACTCTTGCAAGAAATCACAGTCACTCCATCAGAGACGGACGCCAAAGCAGCATGGAGAGATGCAGGTTCACTTCCACGTGGCGGGTTAGACCTGCATCTGGAGTGCACGTCCACACTAAATCCCTCTGCAGGCACAACTCTCGCGAGACCACTGCTAGACAGTAAAAGTCCTACCGCTATAGATAATACGGCGTACGGCGAAATAATGATAAAGGGGGTAGTTCCAAAGGAGAGATACCACAATCCTTGAGTGCTGAAATGTTGCCCTACGCCTACGCGTTTGGTCGTGGTGTAAATGCGACTTTGTCAGGGGATGGACAACTGGGAATCATATTGTCCTTAAATAGCCGCTCACTTAATGAATTAATTGGACAGAGATTAACCCATGACAAGTAAAAACACTGAGTGTCTGCTAATGGAACTGACAACTAACAACATAGTAAAAACATGATAAAACATAATGAAACATAATAAAACAGTATCACCACTTACTGTAAACATAAACACATGGAGAGAGAACTGATAACTGCAAATGGGTACAATATATAGCTGGCTATTGAAAAATGCAGATAATAAACAAACTCATAAACAAAAAAATATATATAGTTAATAGATAAAATAGATAAAATTGATATCTATTATGACCATAATATTATATAACAACTAATGAAAACCACTAAAACAATATTATGATAGCGTAGAATGTTGAAATATAAAAAATACGTATAATAATACAGCAACATACATATAAATATATATATATATATCGAAATATCCGTTATTTAATAAACTTGGCTGATATAAAAATATTAAAATACAAAAATTGAGATTGATGGGTTCAAAAAGGAGGGAGACAGAGAGAAACAGAGAGACTAAATGAGTGTGCTGGTATCTATGTTTTCATTGAAACCTTTAGGAGCTAATGTGCCTAACGTGTAAATCCAGAAGGTCTCTCGGAGACAGAGCCTTCTGAATCTATCACCTCCTAACACTTGTTCCAATACGTTCCAATCCAAGTATCCTCATTGGGGGCAACAAGAAGAGAATATGAGTTATATAATAAATGTAGGGAGATAATTGATGTTCCCTTTTACCTCATGGACTTTTTTATTGGAAAAAGAGCGAAAGCTATTACTGGCAACCAGATGTTTACATGTGTGACATCGCTAGCGCCCACACGTATGGTTGCCACAGCGTTGATCACATGGAGTAAACTGATCTACAGTGAGATCTCTCAAACGGCTAGGAGCTAAAATATTTTTCATGTTTTTCGCACGTTTATAAGTCACAGGTATCGTAGGTGGCAAAGTGGGTCCAAGAATAGGATCACTTTTATAAATATTCCAATGTTTACCCAGGACACGCTTTATACTAGATGCGGCCTGATTATATTTTGTAATAAACCTTGGGACAGTTGGCTTGTTAAAAAAAAAAAAAAACGTGTGCAAGCTGTGTCCAGAATCAGGCTGTATCTGTGGGGAAACGCCTCTTAGTATTTTGGAAAATAAAACATGACAGTGTACTCCGTCTACTCATTGGCATTTCTATGCCCCACATCTGCAATGTAAACATCTGCAATGCATCTGCAATGTAAAGGTTTTTACTGGGATGTGGGAGTCATGTTGAAAATTGTATCAGTAAAGTATCAGGGAGGGTCCCTGATGAAGAGTTGGCCATAATGAATAAGAGTTTATAAGAAATCTGCTGGAATTACGCTTGAGGAATAGGAAGAAAGCCAGGAAGCTTTCCCCCATTTCAGCGATTCCTATATCTCTAGATCTTGTTATATTGCGGATTTTATGGGGCTTTCTGCAAATGGAGCATTTGAAATGTATGGTACTATAAGCCAGGTTCCCACTTGCATGGCTATGATTTATGCAAATGTAGCCAGGTCCCCCTGCCTGCCAAGCCCCCCCTTCACCTTCCTGGCGATCGCGGGTGCCGCCAAGGCCAATGGCGGTCCCGTCGGCCGATCGGAAGAGTGGGGGCGGTCAGAGTCCTGCTCGGGGGTTGCCGGGGACGCGTGCGGCCGGTTGCCAGGGCCGCGATCGCGTTGTTAGGGCTCCTGGCGCTCCCGAAGCAGGGCGGCGAGGGCGCCGCCATCTTCTAAGTGTTAGCGCATGCGCAGTGCAGATCTTGGTGCGGTGGCCAGCCAGGGACATTGCGCATGCGCAGTGATAGCGCGCGAACCCTAGCCTACCAGGGACAGGCTCTTGGAAGGGACTACAAGTCCCATGAGCCTCAGCCGCGCCCCACGTGATGCCAGGGAGCCAATAGGGCTGAAGTATTGCCCTGCAGGCAAGAAAAGATACATTTCGCGGGCTTGGAGCACGCTAGTGAGTCAGGACCAGGACAAGCTAGGGGAAAGAGGTGAGTGCAGGGGTCAGTGACCCATTGCATTAGGCCAGCAGCCCCTTAGGTCCCAGTTAGGTCCTGAGCCACTGTGTAGCTTGTGGTGCTATAGGGACAGGCCCTAGATAGGGACACTGCCCCATTAGCTATTTGGATAGTCAGGGACACAGCGCTGAAGCTTCAAGTGCACCAACAATCCTACATTATACTCACACGGTACCAGTGGCTGCGCAGTCACACATATCATCTCACCTAAAGAGTGCGGGACATATTGTGTGGGGTTATTGGACACGGGGTGGGATCACCCGGTGTAGGTGGGAGCGTCCTGCGAGACGCAGTAGTTAGTGTCTCCTCCAGAGAGGGACACCTGTTATATATGAATACGTATTGCTACAGTAAAGTCATTGGTTATTTTACATACAGTGTGTGGAGTGATATATATATATATATTTGTCCTGCGAGGAACCACTCCTCCTCTGGCGGGAGCCATCGCAGGTGGAGGCGTTGCACCACGAGATTGTGTTATATGTATGTACCCCAGGCTCCCGGAGCGGAGGCTTAGGCTCCTGAGAGCCACAAAGGTATACACAGCAAGTAGTAGCGTATTACAGGGAATACCCGTTACACAAACATGAATGAGTTTGATACGTACAAATCACACACACAACACCTGCCAACTATCCTTCTCAACGACTTACTGACGCACCATGCATTAAACTATTTACTGTCACAGTCTTGCAATGCATTGTTAATAACTAGTAAACATGCACAAACTCCCACACGGGCACATATCATCACTCAAATCCACATACATGCATGCACATTCTCCTATGCAAACTCACCCAGTGTCCTGAGTGAGGAACAAGCAACAAAATATGCATCGTGGGTGGGACATAACCCATTACATATGGGGTCAGGGATTTCCTCCATGAAGTCCCAGAATTCCCTGCTGTCTGTCTGTTTCTCCTGTGGCTTATCAATCTCTTTTATGGTATCAACTGTGGGTGGGAGTGACATTAACATTGGGGTGGGTTCTCAGGTCCTGGAGAGTTATCCTTAACTGGATATGGAATGGGGAGAGGTTGGGGGGGAGGGGACACTCTTTTCATCTTTGATGGGTTTTGCCTCTACAAATTTCCCACATTCCCTCCGGGGTATAGTATTTTCCTCCATGGGCATTTAAAATGGCTGCTGCATGAGACGGAGCATATGGGAAGGTCCTACTAAGTTGTATACTTTTGAGATAGGTGGACACCACTGAAATAAATGATGATGACGCTGCAGCTTTCTATTGACCCCCGTAACGTGGTAGATTTTACCCGAAATGAATTCAGTTCAGCACCAGGGAGGCCCTGCTATCCATCCATGTAAAATAAAGGGGAGTGGGGAAATCAAGCAGACAGGATAAGTGCTAGAGAAGCTCGCAACGTTTTGCAGAAGAATGTAATACATTCTGACCTAAAACTGCAGGCAGTGTTTCCACTTCCCGGGAAATTTCCCACTTTTCCGGGAAATTCATGCGCTGGTTCCCGGTGATCTTCTTCCGCATAGCGCTGGCGCCAAGCTGCAGAAGTGCACATGGGCACAGCCATTATAGCATCATGTCATCACAACTCGTGATGTAACTTGCGCCGCTGCACGTTGCGTGGCGCCATTTGATAAGGCCTCGTCCAGGGTGATGCTGGGTGGGCGCGCGCGCTTGCGCAGGCCGTGATGAAACATATTGCTGCAATGTGTGTGGCCAGCGTGAGCGAGCGCCTGCGCATGCACGGACAGCGCTTAGCTGCTTGCAGAGGCAAACAAATGTGATTATGCTGCTTGCTGGCGCGTCATGTGCGCTGTTCGCCCAATGATGGCGAACCAGCTCCGTGACGTCGTGGCTGCGCCCCCCGACACGCCCCCATGCTCAACTAGCTGGCCCTAAATCGCCCGGCCCAGCAGAGCATGTGACGTCACCGCGCTCGCTCGCTCGCTCCCTTCCTGGCCACAGCCTAATGCATAGACAGATATTTGTTTGCAAGCAAATGATTGTTGCAGTATGTCTTGTATTGTAATATTTGCAATATACAGTAGCATGTATGTGGGATAGCAAAGCAAGACTTTGCCAGCCTTGGATTTTGTCCCCTCTTCCCAACCGTGAACAAACACATTGACACCATAGTTACCGAATATTAATTATCGCAGCATTTATTAAATACAACATAATAACCAATGTATAACTCAACATTTTATTTCCCCAGGGACCCGTCAGTTTCCCATCAGCAATCACTAAATACTATAAAGACCCCAGGATACACGTGGCTTGGACCCCAAGTCCCTACGACCACTAAGAGCCTGGTGACACTGACCAAAACACATTAGTGGGAGGTCACTCCCATACCAGCCGCATTAGCCTGTGGAGTAGTAACAGTGCAGTGTGGAGTAGTAACAGTGCAGTGTGGAGTAGTAATAGTGCAGTGTAAAGTAGTACGAGTGCTGTGTGGAGTAGTAATAATGTAGTGCAGTATTAAGTAGTAGGGGTGTGGAGTAGTAACAGAGCTGTGCCTTGTTAAGTAGTAGTAGTGCGGTGTGGAATAGTAACAGCACAATCCCATGTGATGTAGTAGTAGCGCAGTGCAGAGTAGTAGCAGTGCAGTACCATGTGGAGTAGTAGTAGTGCAGTTCGGTGTGAAGTAGTAAGAGTGCATTTGCAGAGTAGTAGTAGGGTAGTGCAGTGTAGTAGTGCGGTGCCGTGTGAAGTAGTAGTGCAGTGCGAAGTAATAACAGTGCAGTACAGTGCAGAGTAGTAACAGAGTAGTGCCACGTAGAGCAGTAACAGTACAGTGCAGAGTAGTAGCAGTGCAGAGTAGTAGCAGTACAGTGCAGAGTAGTAGCAGTGCAGTGCCATGTGGAGTAGTACCAGTGAGTGCAGTGTAGTAGTGCTGTGCCGTGTGAAATAGTAACAGTGCAGTGTAGTAGTACAGTGCTGTGTGAAGTAGTAACAGTGAGTGCAGAGTAGTAGTGCAGTGCGGTGTGAAGTAGTAGTAATACAGAGTAGTAGTAGTGCAGTGCAGAGTAGCAGCGCAGTGCTGTGTGAAATAGTAACAGTGCAGTGTAGTAGTACAGTGCAGTGCAGAGTAGTAGTACAGTGCAGTGTAGAGTAGTAGTAGTGCAGAGTAGTAGTGCAGTGCCGTGTGAAGTAGTAACAGTGCAGTGCAGAGTAGCAGTGCAGAGTAGCAGTGCAGAGTAGCAGTGCAGAGTAGCAGTGCAGAGTAGCAGTGCAGAGTAGCAGTGCAGAGTAGCAGTGCAGAGTAGCAGTGCAGAGTAGCAGTGCAGTGCAGTGCAGCAGTGCAGAGCAGCAGTGCAGAGCAGCAGTGCAGAGCAGCAGTGCAGAGTAGCAGTGCAGAGTAGCAGTGCAGAGTAGCAGTGCAGAGTAGCAGTGCAGAGTAGCAGTGTCATGTTCCTAATGGCATTAGTATAATATATTCTAATGAAATATCCTTACACTCCATGCTGAACACGTGAAGCCATGCATGGAGAGGGCCCCCTGCGTGGGTTTTGTGCAACAAGGCTGGGGAATAAACGTGTTGCCGGGATGGGGGTAGATACACGAGCCGTTGGTGCTTTGCTGCTGGTGTATATTTGTGCAATGAAGCGAGATGGAGCTGGCAGTGCAGCTGGTCTCGCGTCCCGAGGGTGAAGGCTGAGCATGCGCACAAGGACCGAAGCACGCAGGCCAATCAGGAGCGAGGTCCATGGGCGGAACCGTTAAGAGTCTTTTTAATCAAATGTATTCTTTAGGTACAAGACACAGACTGGCACACTGACACGCACACACACACACTGACACGCAGGGGCACGCACACTGACACGCAGGGGCACACACACTGACACGCACACACACTGACACACTGGCACACTGACACGCACACACACTGGCACACTGACACACACACACACACTGACACGCACACACACACTGACACACTGACATGCAGGGGCACGCACACTGACACGCACACACACTGACACACTGGCACGCACACACACACTGACATGCACACACACTAACGCACACACACACTGACACGCAGGCGCGTACACACTGACGCACACACACAGACACGCAAGGGCACACACACTGACAAGCACACACACACTGACACGCACACACACTGACATGCAGGGGCACACACACTGACACGCACACACACTGACACACACACACACACACACACATTGACACACAGGGGCACGCACACTGACACGCAGGGGCACACACTGACACACTGGCATGCACACACACACTGACATGCACACACACACTAACGCACACACACACTGACACGCAGGCGATTACACACTGACACGCACACACACTGACACACACACTGACACGCACACACACACTGACACGCAGGGGCACACACCCTGACACGCACACACACTGACACACTGACACGCACACACACTCGCACACTGACACACGCGCACACACTGACACGCACACACACACACTGACACGCAGGGGCACACACACTGACACGCACACACGCACTGACACGCACACACACACTGACACGCACACACACACTGACACTATTCTGAAGCCAGGGTCACGTGTGATGTGTGAATGGCCCCCGATAGCATTAACTCAGCCCCCTTTCCAAATCACTCCAAGTCTTATAATATTTCCTTCACTTTATTGGAAAAGCAGCAGTAAATACAGGCTCTTGTGGATGGTGTGTTGTAGTGATTTGTAGTTAGAAGCAGGGAGAAAGAAATGGCCTTGCCATAGGAGAGTAACAGAGAGGTACTCACTCAGCCAGTGTTGATAGGTGAAAAGGAAGTGCCAGTGTATTCTGGGTAACAAGATAGTCTGGGGACAGACCATCTGTGAGCAAGGCAAAGGAGGAGAGAGCAGACTAGCCCAGCGTTTCCCAAATGGTGGGTCGCGACCCGGCACCGGGCCACGGCACCAAAATTGCCGGGTCGCAGCGAGGCTGACCGCGCGGTGTCTCCTGTCCCCCCTGCTCAATTTTTAAAAAATGGCGGCGATTCCCCCAGCGGTCCCGCGCCCTCTTGCGCAGGGCCCGCTCCCTTCCTTCCCCCCGCTCCCAACGTGGGACGGAGGAGGAAGTACCAGCTCCTCCTGCGGCCCGCTTCCCCCCGCGGCCAGCTTCCCGAGCTCACCTCCCGTGGCACCCCCTCCCGTGCCCCCAAGCCCACCTCCCGTCCCGAGCAGCAGGGGATATCGGGGGCAGCAGGGGAAAGCGTCCGGCGGCAAGGTAAGTTACCCCACCCAGTCACTGCCTCCCACCCAAGTGCCCCTGGGCCCCCTCCCTCCCACCCAAGTGCCCCTGGGCCCCCTCCCAAAGTGCCCCTGGCCCCCTCCCAAAAAGTGCCCCTGGCCCCCTCCCTCCCACCCATGTGCCCTTGGCCCCCTCCCTCCCACCCAAGTGCCCCTGGCCCCCTCCCTCCCACCCAAGTGCCCCTGGCCCCCTCTCTCCCACCCAAGTGCCCCTGGCCCCCTCCCTCCCACCCAAGTGCCCCTGGCCCCCTCCCTCCCTCGTGCCCCTGGCCCCCCCTCTAAAGTGCCCCTGGCCCCTTCTCCAGTCACTCACATCCGTCGTTGCCTGTAATTCACTGTTTGTGTCTGTGTGCGTATAGGGGAGAGCGAGTGTGTGTGTGTGTGTGTGTGTGTATCTGTGTGTATCTGTGTGTATCTGTATCAGTGTGTGTGTGTATCAGTGTGTGTGTGTGTAGCAGTGTCTCTGTGTGGCTGCGTGTGTGTCAGTGGCTGTGTGTGTGTGTATCAGTGGCTGTGTGTGTGTGTGTATCAGTGGCTGTGTGTGTGTCTGTGTGTGTATCAGTGGCTGTGTGTGTCTGTGCAGGCCCTATAGGCCAGTATAGGCGATAAAAATTTTAGTGGGTCAAGAAGGAGAAGTTCAAAAAAAACGGGTCACGGGAAAAAAAGTTTGGGAAACCCTGGACTTGCCCATTCTAAGAAGGATCTCAGAAGTTGCAGTAGCAACTCACTGATTACATGCCCAGAGGCAAGAAATACAACATTGTAACATATCACACAGGCACAGTGTTTGTGTGCAAGCTCCATGCAGCTGAAAATAAGAAACTGACAGGCAGAAGCTGCAAGGAAAGAGGGGGGTGAAACAGAGATGTGGTTCTTGTTCCATGACAGACACGCACACACACACTGACACGCACACACACACTGACGCACACTGACACGCAGGGGCACACACACTGACACGCACACACACACTGACGCACACTGACACGCAGGGGCACACACACTGACACGCACACACACACTGACACGCAGGGGCACACACACTGACACGCACACACACTGACACGCACACACACTGACACTGACATGCACACACACTGACACGCACACACACACACTGACACGCACGCACACACACACTGACACGCACGTGCATACACACTGACATGCACACACACGCGCACACACACTGACACCCACAAACACTGACACGCAGGCGCACACACACTGACACGCACGCCCACACACACTGACACGCAGGCGCACACACACTAACGCACACATTGACACGCAGGCACTGACAAGCACACACACTGACATGCAGGCACACACACTGACATGCAGGCGCACACACACTGACACGCAGGCGCACACACACTGACACGCACACACACTGACATGCACAATGACACGCAGGCGCACACACTGACACGCAGGTGCACACAATGACACGCACGCACACACACTGACACGCGCGCACGCACACACTGACACGCACACACACAAACATACTGACACGCAGGCGCACACACACACACTGACACGCAGGCGCACACACATTGATACGCACACACACTGACACGCACACACACACTGACACGCAGGCGCGCACACACACCGACACGCGCACGCACACAGACACGCACACACACACACACACTGACACGCACACACACACTGACATGCAGGCGCACACACACTGACACGCAGGCGCACACACACTGACATGCACGCGCACATACACACACACATACACACACACTGACACGCAGGCGCACACACTGACATGCACACACAGACATGCACACGCACACACACACACACACTGACAGACACGCAGGCACACACACTGACACACAGGCGCACACACTGACACCGACACGCAGGCGCACACACACTGACACGCAGGTGCACACACACTGACACGTACGCACCCACACTGACAGGCATGCACACGCACACACACAGACACGCACGCACATACATTAACAGGCATGCACACGCACTGACGCTTGCACATACACTGACAGGCATGCACATACACTGACAGACATGCACACGCACTGACAGGCATGCGCATGCACATGCACACACGCACACACTGACATGCACGCACACACTGACACGCACACACACACTGACACGCACACACATACTGACACGCACACACTGACAGGCATGGACATGCACGCACACACAGGCACACACACGCAAACTAACACTCACGCACACACTGACACGCGCACACACACTGACACACAAGCACGCCCACGCACACACTAAAACACACAGGCACGCATGCACACACACACTGACACACACACATACACAGGCAGGCATGCGCACGCAGGCAATTAAACACTGTACTATAGGGTTGGAGGATGAGAACAGTAAAACAGAATAACAAAGGTAAACTTTCATTATTACAGTAGGCCGGGCCGCCAACAGAAATCTTGGAGCCCAGGACAAATGCAAGGAGCAGGCTCCCCCTCTCCCCCCATAGCGCACCCCACATTCCCCCCCTCTCCTCCCCCCCCCCCTCCTCCACAGCACACCTACCATGATTTTTTTTTTAGGGCGCAACTTTTACGTAAATGGCAGTGTTGTGAGCCCTATTTCACACCTCATGAGCCCCCCCCCATTTTACACCTCGTGAGCCCCCTATTTCCCTCCCTTTTCCCCATGTATTTCTCTCCCCTCCATCTCACCTCTCACTCCCCTCCATCAATTACCCCACTCTCTCTCAATACCTGCCCCCCGCCTCACATGTATTTCTCTCCCCTACTCCCTCTTTTCCTCACTCCCTCTCCCCCCTACGCCCTCTCCCTTAATCCCTCTCCTCTCCCCCTTCTGTCAATTACACCACTCTCACTCAATTCCCTCCCCCCTCACATAATTCACCCTACAAAATATATACCAAAAAAACCCACCCCAATGCAAAAAACTTCCCACCCCCAAATACATACAAAACAATCCACAATCCCCAAATATATACAACCCCCCACCTCCCCAAATATATACAAACCCCTCCAAATACATACAAAAAAAACCACCTGCCCAATACATATAAAAAAGACTGCCAATATATATTTTAAAAAAACAATACATAGATAAAAAACTCAATGCATATATAAAAAACCGAATGCATATAAAACCCCTCCAATGCATATATAAAAGCCCCAAGACATATAAAGAAGCCCTCACTCCCTCCCAATACATATAAAAGACCCCCTAATACATATAAAAAAGACCCCCACTCAGCCCAATACATATAAAAAGAGGAGGGGAAAGGATCCTTGCATGGACTGAGGGGTGGGGAAGGATGCAGGGTGGGAGGGCTTGGCTGGGGGAGCCGAGGGGATGCCGGTAGGGGCCTGGGGACGGTGGGGGGGCTGAGGAGCGTAGCTGGGGACTCGGTGGGGGCACGGGTTAGAGCCCGGCCGCCCGGGCCCCTACAGCAGGCAGAGCGGCCATTTTGCCAACCCCGGCAGACCCACCCTGTTGGCGGCCCGACAGTAGGACAAAATGTGTAACACAGACACAGTGAGTGGCACACTGACGGCAGCGGGTTGTGTAACTGCAGAACACACACACAATGTGTAACACACGCACACAATGTGTAACACACACACGCACACAATGTGTAACACACACACACAATATGTAACACACACACAATGTGTAACACAGACACACAATGTGTAACACAGACACACAATGTGTAACACAGACACACAATATGTAACACACACACAATGTGTAACACACACACACAATGTGTAACACACACGCACACAATGTGTAACACACACGCACACAATGTGTAACACACACGCACACAATGTGTAACACACACACACACAATGTGTAACACACACACAGTGAGTGGCACACTGACGGCAGCGGGTTGTGTAACTGCAGAACACACACACAATGTGTAGCACACGCACACAATGTGTAACACACACACGCACACAATGTATAACACACACAATATGTAACACAAGCACACACAATGTGTAGCACACACACAGTGAGTGGCACACTGACTGCGGCTGGTTAATTAACTGCAAAACATCAGACAGAAGGAAATCACACAGAGAAGCGTCTCTTGTCCTCATTGTAGCTGAAACTGTTGTTACATCTACTTACTGTATCTTTTACATTTGTTTTTGGTCAGGCATTTTTGACCAGGAAATCTGATCTCTTAATAAAGAAAAAAAGCAAATGTTGTGTTTGGACCCAAAAAAATAGAATTGTGAAAGTGGAAACTGGTTAGAGGGCTTACATAATCTCCCGTGTAAGACACCTTAATTTGTTATTTTAACCCCAAGTTAAAGATAATTGTACAGACAGGTTTTGACTTTGCCTCTTGTAATAATTCGATGCAGTTTTGCCAATTGGCACCTTTCATCCCAAATCAACATACAGTATATACAGTTATTTTCTTGAAGTCTGTTTTCTGATAATTTATGGGAGCTGCGTGTATTATACTGTGGAGAAGGAACCGAGCCAGGATACAATTACCTCTCATTAACAGATTCCACATCAGCTTCCCTGTCACGATCTCGTCTGATATATTACTTCCTTTATAGAACATACTGTACACACATATAGTGTAAGGTGGGAAAGGAGCGCGTGTTGCTGGGACTCAGGTTTCTACACGCAGACACAAAGACATCCTAAGGTTAAGACATACGCACAAATAATATTGCACAATATTTCATAGCAAGACCAAAACAATTCACCAACATCTTCCAGATGGGCTCATCTGATGGCACTCTCTTGGGTTAGAGCGCCCACCCCTCCGAGACCTCTTAATTACTAAAACGTCTCATTTGTACCGCTGTAGAGCAGCAATTTCCAACCCGGCACAAATGAGATGGTTTTTATTTAGATCTTTGGGAAACCGGAACTTTAATGGTTCCACCAGGACATCTGCTCACCTTGCATTTAACATGTAGTGCTATTAAAAACAATGGTTAATAGCTATAGAAAAAAAATATTACAGAGCACACTCAAATGTCCAACAAATCACTGGTATTTAAAAAAAGTGTGTACAGTTGAATAATACAATAAGTGTGTCTATATGGAACTGACCGTACAGCACATAAATACATTTACAAACCAGATGAATTAGTGCAGCGCTTACAATCTAATTTGATGCCTGAGCCTCAGTATGATAATATCACAAGAGTCCGACAATGGGATCAAAACACAAACTCCCTCTTCAGTGTTTGTGGACTAACTGGGCGTAGACCAAGGTGCTTGTGGGCATACTGTATAAGGCAGGGCAGGTAACATTCCCAAAAGGGAGGGATGACTCCAGGGTAAGGTGACTGGTGCTTAAAATCATTCTCCTTTAGGAAAGGTTACGAGTTGTGTGTTTATTTTTTTTTTGCTAGACCTCAGGCTCACTTGCTTTATCTGCACATCTAGCAGACATGCAATCACAGATCTGGGTTTGAGCATCGCAATTAAAGGCACTGTGTGAAACTATGGGAGAAATAAAACATTCAGGACAGATTGGAAGATATTGGAATGTAGTGATTGAGCATGAAGGTTGATCTAAATTACAGGCGTACTGTTCTGAGACCTCATCTATGTTGGGTGGCAGTTCCAATGAAAAATCTCCTCAAACCATTAGATATCGTGCAGGTTTGTAGTCATTTTACATCTGAATGGCTTTCTAAAGTTGGTGAAAATGTTCACCTTGTTTAGTAGTTATTGAGATCCAAGTGAACCAAAACAAATGTCAAAATTGCATTAGACCGACCATCTTTCGAAATGTTGTGAGCAAAAAGGATTTACCAGGAATTGGCAGCAACACAGACTCTTCCATAAGGTCATCTTAATGTAGAATTCTCTTGCCCCGTTGTACACACACGCAACGAGCTTAATTTTAACCTCCCGGGCACTTAATACTGTATTTCAAACGCTTGGACTGCTGTGTTAATCCTTATCATCCTAATGTATGGGTGGAGAGGAAAATAAAATGTGTTCAAATAAGAATAAAACAATGATCATGTAACATGCAAAAAAAAGAGTTTTAAACTATATTTACTATAAACCATTTAATATAAAATAGGAATGAACCCCCAGAGATAAATAAACTGATAGCAATGACATAGAAAATAATGCATATGCATTTACCCCCTTACCCATATACCCTATAATATTTACACTTCCATGTATTCCGTCTGTCTGTCTGTCTTCCAACACATTGTAATCTAATCAGGGCATGATCTCCTCTCCCCAGCTGTGTCACACACCCATCATTACTTTCCCTGTATTATGTTTTGTGTGTTATTTCAGTAAAGCTGCGTAAGTTGTTAGTGCTAAATACAGTAGAAATAAAACTACAGTACAACACCACACAGGGACAAATAAAATATGCCATGTAGTGATCTTAGTGAGGAAGGGATAAAAGAGCACACATGCATCAAAAAAGGATGCTGTGAGTGTGTACGTATATAATACAGACACATATTACAGGGTATGAGCAAAACGTTCATCCAAGTTCGTACATGTGACAAACTTCCCCATGAACATAACAGGTAACATTCTTGCCTGAAATCAGAACAAGTCACTGGAAAAGAAAGCAAATTTATCATAGGAAATTCTGTTTTCCAAAATTGCCCGTTTTCACTGCAACCTTGGCTAGTTTCACAAAATTCATAGCAAAAACCCTGCATTTCTATCATTTGAAAAACACTTTTTGTTGGTGCATCTGAGGGGAAATAAAAGAATGTTTGGCAATTTTGCACTCAATTAACCACACACACCTTTTTGGATGAATTTATAATAATGAAGCAATAAAATTCAGCACTCATAAAAAATTGAATATAGAATTCTGCAATGTAATTTTCAAGTCATTTTAATAAACCCCACCCAACAAATTTACTGCTCCATTTCTCAGCCATGCACAGACTGCGAATGATATAGTGAGTAGCCTTAGGGCTATGATGTGTAGATAATGCGCTCCCACTATTCATACTGTATCTGTGAGTATTTAAACAGGAGCATTGATCTGTATGTGATACTGGGAAGAAAATCTGAGAACGAACGACTGCTTCTCACCAGTGTTATCGCCTGAAGAATCTTCTCACCCTGTAAGTGCATCAGATAGAAATGTCTTGTTGAATTTGTATTTAAAATAAGAGATTAATGTAACCAAGTATAGTCCTTTTCTCTAGCATCTAGAATATTAGCACCGTGGCCCATTTGGTGGCTGTACTGTGTGTATGTACAGTGTGTGTGTGTGTGTGTGTGTGTGTGTATATATCTACAGAGTGTGTGTGTGTGAGTGTGTGAGTGTGTGAGTGTGTGAGTGTGTGAGTGTGTGAGTGTATATATATATAGTGCAGAATAAATGAGTTCTTCAGTATTAGGTGATACCTTTTTTATTTGGACTAACAATTTATGTCATAGGACAAGCTTTCAAGAGTTTTCCTCTCTTCATTATGTCAGCAATACGATGAAAAAGAGAGGAAAGCTCCCAAAAGCATGAGCGATTTCATGCACATGCAGGCGAGCCAGCGTCCGCGATCGGGGGGAGGTGGGGCAATGACGTCGCTGGGCCAATCGCCCGCGACGCACCAACGTCAACGTCACGGCGACATTGATGCTGCTTCGCGCTGATTGGATGTTTTCAGCCGACAGCGCGCTGAAAAACAATTTTGGCTGTCGGCTGAAAAATCATTCTCCTGAGCACGCCTGCGGACGCTCGCGTGAGCCCCCTTCTAAAGACATCCTCATTGAGGATGCCGGGGCTCAGCGTGGAGCGTCCATGCAGCTCAGAGCTGCTTGTCCTTCTATGGACGCAGCCTTAGGTTGGGTCCTGGGAGGAACTGTAGCCAAAGGGGGAACTGCTGCAAGAGAGACATGCTGAAAACCTGTCCTGTTACGTTGTGTCTGCTTGTGTGCAATAAAAGCAAGCATCCTGTTTAAAAGTTCTTGGCGCCCTGTTCTACTTATTATACATCTACTCCTCACTACAGCCTGGATCCACTGGACAAGCCGTGAGACCAAAGGTAAAACTGACTGAGCTATACTATGCTGGTAGAAATCCTGTCAGCAGAGTAGAAAGAGACTGAATACGTGTACACCCTATCTCCTGCACCCGGGAGGGGGATAGGGGTGTTACACGTGTAGCCAGGTCACCTTTTTCTCCCTGGAGACCCCCCTTCCCTGGCGCAGCTCGATCGCGGGTACTGAAAAACCCGACTGCTGCTTCCAAGGGTGGGGGCTGGAGCAGGGAGCAGAGCGGTTTCTCCTGCCTGCGGCCGGTTGCCGGGGACGCGATTGGGCCGTTGCTAAGGCCGCGATCGCATCTCTAAGGTCCCGGCGGCCGCAGAGCAGGGTGCCGCCATTACTCCACCACTCGCGCATGCGCAGTGATCGCGAGAGTGTAGGAACTAGCCAGGAGAGTCGCGCGAGAGGTAGGGAGAGATTGCGGCGGCCATTAGGAGCTAGTGCAGGCATAGGAAAGGCGCGCACGCGGTCCCTATGTGCTGTTGGGCTCCATGGGACTACAACTCCCATGGGGCATAGCGAGGCAGGCACCAGGTGCCTGATAGGAGCCAATAGGGCTGTAGGACTGCCCTGGAGGGATATAGATACATTTCGCGGGCTTGGAGTACGGCAGTCAGAGTCAGGAGCCCAAGGAAGGAAGGAGGTAGGGTGCAGGAGCCGGAGACTCCCTGCACTAAGGCCCTAGCTAACCCTGTATTACCCCAGGTTAGTGAGTGTTGCCAGGGATAGTCTCAGAGAGGGACCCTGTCACTCATGGTAGTCAGAGCTGGGGAATAGCCAGGGATAAGGGGGCTGAGGTTAGTCTGCAGAGCGTTGCGGCAGGCGTTTAGGTGAATTAGTGGCACGAGACAGCTGGGGGGTTCATAGCGGTAACCAGTCCGGGGAGCCATAGCCCAGGGTCCGTGTTGCGAGTGGCGAGGCCACTGGGGGGGGTTCATAGCGGTAACCAATCCGGGCAGCCATTGCCCAGGGCGGCGTTGCGCATAGTACGAGGCAACTGGGGGGGGGTTCATAGCGGTAACCAGTCCGGGGATCCATGGCCCAGGGCCCGTATTATGAGTAGGGTGGGTACAAGACCTACCTATATAGGATAGGCAACCCCGAATGCCCTAGGAGATTGACCCTTAAGCCACCATAGGTTGCTGTATTTATAGGGACGGCCTATAGTGCAGCACGTGTCCCTTATGTAGGTAGGGACACAGAGAAATATCGTTGTTCCCGTGAAGCTTTGGGGTCCACGTTGGGGTCCACAGAGACTGTTCCGGA
Source organism: Ascaphus truei (assembly GCF_040206685.1). NCBI lineage: Eukaryota > Metazoa > Chordata > Amphibia > Anura > Ascaphidae > Ascaphus > Ascaphus truei. The sequence goes on from NC_134489.1 coordinate 97,542,399, forward strand.
GTGGGACCGCTCGAGCGGTCCACGTACAAGGAGTGCAGTGGAGGATCAGAAGGAGGCATCGCTCGACTGATCCTTTTAGAAGCTTGTTGCTGACCCGAGCACCGGAGTGCTCGGCAGGTATTATGTCATCACATGTGCACCAACAGGCCTAGAGGTTTTAGTGACTGCGCAGTCACCCAGTGACTATCTCTGTAGGAGTACGGGACATTGGGTGGGGTTCTTGGGACACTGGGTGGGATCACCTGGTGTCGGGGAATCGTCCTGCGAGACGTCACTGTCAGTGTCCCCTCGTGAGAGGGACACAGGTTATTATTATTCTTTGTAGTAAAGTCATTAGTTATAATATAAATCACTGTGTGTGTGGTTTCTGATTGGGTTCCTATGTAGGGTCATTCTACACTTCCCTAGAATCCTACATAGGTGGAGGCGCTGAACCAAGAAACGTTCCAGAGGATTCACCCCAGGCTCTCATTAGCGGAGGCTCAGACCTCCTGTGAGCCTGCAGGTATACGCACCACACCGGTAACACTACATGTTCTACTCACCCACACTATATATGAGATTGGGTGGGGTGGAATACCCGTTACACACGTATACATATATCAAATGGAAATATTACTGTGTGCTCATTTGCATGTCTTAGACAGGTCTGTAACCCTGCTTTCACCATTATCACCCAGCATACGGTGCTTCCACTGCAGCAAGGGATTCTGGGAAATGACATGCAAATGAGCACACAGTGCCACCTTTTGCTTCAAATCCATTTCAACATGGACCTCTATAAGCTTATGCTTGCTGCATTACACAGCTTTTCAGGACAGCCTGAGTTAAGATGCATAGCCAGTAAACCTACTCACAGACAGCTGTTTCGACCTTTTGGGTCTCATCAGTGTGAGGCTGGTTATATTGGCTTTGCTATTTGAAGCTTGGATAGGATATATATGACTCTGGCCATAAAAAGAATGATCTGAAGGTGGCCATACTCAAAGGTAATCTTAGAACACCGAAAGAGAGACGGTTGCATGAATACAAATGTATTAAACTGTTCGGGACACTGACCAGTGGTCTAAACTGAGACAGCAGTTTCATGAGCCACTACACAATAGAACTCTTCCCATGAGTGCTAAATCCCATGTCTATGAATACTGCGCTATATGAATGTACACACAGCTGTCTCTTACACATACAAATGTACAATTTAATTCTATCCCTATATACCAATAGGGACTACATAGTATCCACACACATTTATAGTAATGCAACACCCTCTTACATTTCAACACCATTGGTATAAACTCCCCCTCCACACACACATTGTAAAGCGCTGTATACACTGTGGGCGCTTTTTAAATTTATATATACACACATACACATACACACACACTCTTACAACACAAACATTCAGGGACAATTTAACACCTAAAGTCATAAATCATACTGCACAGGGGGAGGGATAGTTTCACCCACAGATAACATTCCAGCCTGTTTTAAAGTAAAACTTCTCTTGCTTTATCCATTATAACACCGCCCGAAGAGGAGATCAGTGTATCTCGAAATCTCGCACAAATAAAAGCATTTCGTTAGCCACAGAACGGTATAGAGTATTTATTTTTTATTTTATATATATATATATATATATATATATATATAACACAATGGCGCATACAAATAATCACTTAAATTAAACAAATAATATACTAAACTATCCCTATCTTAATGCAGCCAAAAATCCAAGAGCCCCACACTGCATCCCTGCAGTAGAAATGTTCAAAAAAGGACCCAAGCGAAAAAAGAAAAAGAGAGAAAAATGAAACAACAACGTGTGAGGTTCTTATTGTGCGTTAAATTAGGTGTAATATTAATAAACAAAAGACAGAGAAGCCCAATGCTACATCCAATATGACAAAAATACACAGTGAAATACTTATATATTCTCTTGAAAAGGGTCATTTAGTTAAGCCCTTTGGCCAAAGCATTACAAGCCTGCAAGCCACATCCAGGCATGACCAGTGAGCAGGTCCTAACACTACCTGATGACAATTCTACTTTTTCCTCTATTTGGAGGGAGAATGACCACATTGGGCCTGTCCAAACACTGGAACATGAAAAAGACCTGCTAACTTAGAAAGTGGGGAGGGGCGAGCTTGAACCCTGGGGGGGGGGGGGGGGTCACTAACCTCCAAACAACTGATAACAGCTAAAAAAATAAGGTTAATAAACAAACAAATTCCCAGCAAGCTCAAGAAACCCCAAAACCCACCACATTGTATATAGGTCATGTTTGCATAATGGGTGATTTTAGATATCCAGACACAGACTGGGGCAATTAGATTAGCATTACAGCAAAAGGAAACAGGTTTTTGGGGGTGTTTAAAGATAATTATATGACCCAAATTATTGAGGAACCAACCAGGAGAGGGGCAATACTGGATTTGGTCATATCAAACAATGTAAAAGTAATACCCAAATGTTCCAGGACTTGAATATTTGCTAACAATGATCATAACATGGTCTCATTTGAAATAAATGATCAAAAAACAGATTACTTGGGTTCAACAAAATCCTTAAACTTTTAAAAAGGCAGTTTTTATTAAACTGAGGACTAATCTACAAGTAATACATTGGGATGATGCTTTTGCAGGGAAAATGTAGAAGATAAATGGGCAGTCTTTAAAACATTGTTAGAAAAGCCCACTCATCGGTGTATACCCTTGGAAATCAGTCAAAACCAATGTGGCTAAATAATCAGGTAGGGGAGGAAATGGAAAAGAAGAGGCAGGCGTTTAGATTCTTTAAGTCAGAAGGGACGGAGACATCGTATCAGAATTCTAAGGAATGTAACAAAAATTTCAAAAGGGCAATCAAATTAGCAAAAATGGATAATGAAAAAAGGATTGCAATAGAAAGTAAGAACCACCCTAAAACGTTCTTTAAGTACCTTAACAAAAAAATAAGAAAAGAAAATATAGGACCCTTTCAGTGTGAGATGGGCAGGCAGATTTTTAGAAATAAGGGGAAAGCAGAAATATTAACTAAATTCTTTATCTCTGTGCTTACCAGGGAAGGACCAATTTCAATTGTAGTGCCGCAGGAGGAAGCCACAACCTCCATATTAATGAACAATTGGTTAACTGAGGAAGACGTTCATAGACAGCTTGAAAAAATTAAAGTAAATAAGGCACCTGGCCCCGATGGCATACATCCAAGAGTTCTCAAGGAGTCAAGTTCAGTAATAGCCAAATCATTACATTTAATATTCAAGGACTCGATTTCCACAGGCTCAGAACCACAAGATTGGCGTAAAGCAGATGTGGTGCCTATATTTAAAAAGGGAGCTAGATCACAACCGGAGAATTACAGACCTTTAAGCCTGACTTCAATAGTGGGGAACCAATTGAAGGTTTAATTCGGGATAATATTCAGGAATACCTAATGGAAAACAAAATTATAAGTAACAATCAGCATGGATTTATGAAGTGTATATATAGATCATGCCAAACTAACCTTATTTGTTTCATTGAGGAGGTAAGTAGGAATTTAGACCAGGGTAATGCAGTTGATGTGGTCTACTTAGATTTTGCAAAGGCTTTTAATATGGTTTCACACAAGAGGTTGGTGTACAAAATAAAGCAAATTGGACTCAGTAAAAATATAGGCAAAATACAAAAAAACAGTGCACAACGCTCATAGTATAGTAAATTTTAGTAAAACATATGCAACCAAAAAAAGGGGGGGGGATAAGTAATCTGCATACATCAATTCAAAAGGTAGGACCTTCCAAGTTCTATCCAGCCCATTCTAAAGGCCACTATATTGACACCTTTTTTACTATGGTTAATAATGAGTTCAGTCAATTAGTGAAATCATTTAAGACTGGGGATAGGAAACACAATTTCAGTAAGACAGAAAACCTGGCTTTGAAGTTTCTGAAGGATAATAAAAACCTCATTATAAGACAAGCAGACAAAGGAGGGGGGGTGGTCCTACAAGATCATAGGGACTATGAAAAGGGGGCGCATCGGCTTATGTACGATGAAACCTTTTATAAAAAAAATTGAAATTACCCGACTAATGAGTATAAAATTATTTTGAAAGAACTACTTGACGAGGCACTGGTAAAAACAGTTATCTCAAAACCTGAATTTGCTTTTCTTTTTGTAGTGTTTCCGAAAATTCCGATTTTTTTATTATCTACCGAAAACGCTTAAGTCTGTCTCAAACCTGCCAGGAAGACCAATTATTTCCGGCATCCGGGCCCTTACCTCAAACTTTCATTCTTACAGATTTATGTGGGAGTGCTCCCCTCCTACATAAAGGATTCCACTGCTGATCCAAATTTGTTTTCCAATTTTGAGTGGAAAAAAACATATAGATGGATTACTTGTGATGTCCAGGCCCTATATACCCACATTCCACATGATAAGTGACTGGACTTCCTTTCTGGAAGGAGACCCTAAGCTACATGAATTGAACAGGGAATTCATCCTTGACTCGATAGGATTCATATTGAAGCACAATTATTTCCTCTTTCTCGCTGTTTTTCCTTCAGGTTTGCGGAACTGCTATGGGGACACAATTTGCCCCCAGTTTCACAAACCTGTATATGGGAAAGTGGGAAATGCAGACAATCTGGTCCAATAACCCATTCAGCAGTAATATCATTGCTTGGTGTCGCTATATAGACGATATCTTATGCGTATGGGAAGGTGATCTCGAGTCAGTGAATTAATTCCTTGTTTATCTAATAATTATGATAATAATTTGATCTTCATCCATTTATCTGACTCACAAGTGGTTGATTTTTTGGATCTTAGACTAACTGCATCTGAGGATGGTAAAGTAAGTACAAAAACCTTTTTCAAAGATGTAGATTCAAATAATCTGTTACTAGCAACAAGCAATCGCAAACGTTCCTGGATTAGTAACATCCCGGTGAGCCAGTTCATAAGGATTAGAAGAAATAATAGCAAGGATGAGGATTTTGAGGCACAGGCTAATAAACTATATGAAAGGTTTATTCAAAGAGGTTAGCCAATCATAACATTGAATGAAGATTTGACCAGAGTTAAAGACATGGATAGGAGCTTGATGCTTACACCAAAAGTTAAGAAACCCGACAATATCTCTAATAATAAAGTAGATGTAGCTTTTATTACTTATTTCAACTCTGTAAACAAGAAAATAGAAGCCATTTTGGGAGACATTGGGGCATACTCTGCAAATGACCCTGTCTTGAGCAATTATATTGCAAAGTCTCCCAAGTTTATTTACAGGAAAGCACAGAATTTGAATAACACATTAGCCCCCAGTGATATAGGGATCAATCCAGAATCAGTGGTTAACAATATATGGTTAAATAAGAAACCTTCGGGATTTTTTTCCTGCAGTAGATGTTCTGTCTAAGTTTCTACATCCAGAGAAAAAAATGTTCACCACTAAGTCTACTAATGAGTCTTTTGAGATTAGCGACGTTATTTTCTGCAATTCAACAAATATAGTGTATCTCTTGGAATGCCCTTGTGGCTTCCAATATGTGGGTGGCACGAAAAGACATCTCAAAATTTGTGTGCAAGAACACATTAGGAACATTAAATTTGGCTATGTTAAACATAGCGTGTTGCGGCATTATTTGTCGCATCACAATAAAGATCCTTCATCGTTAACGTTTAAGGGTTTCCAATGTGTCCCCCGTAGCAGAAGGGGGGGAGATAGAGTTAAAGACCTTTCGGCTAAAGAATCCTTTTGGATCCACAAATTGGATACCTTAACCCCTAAAGGATTGAATGAGGAGATAGATGACTGGTCTTTGTACTGATCTCACTATCTCAATGTAATTGGATACATTTAGTACCTATTATCTGTTCTCCCCCGCACTTTGCATTTTTCACCAGTATTCTCTGCTTTGAGTCTCATGTGCTTTGTTTTTCTGTAATATGTTAGACCTCTGTTACATGTAGGATAATTTTTGTCAGTTACATATATCTCTTTTAGTATGCTGTTTTAATGTATGTTTGTTCTTCTATTTCAGCACTTTTTTTGCGTCATTGTGCGTCGTTATATATTTTTATTTATTATTAAACTGTCTATGTTGTTAAATATATGTTTAATATGTGCTACTTCATCGTGGCTGTAATTATAGTTGCAGCTGTGATGTCACCTTCAGCTTCCACCCGATTGGATTGATACATTTTTGTGTCCGTCCAATCTGTGAGGTGGAGTGGGTATTTAACTCACCAGAGCACTCTGCAATAATTTGCCCTGATGTAGTGTTTTTTAACTACGAAACGCGTAGGATTTTATTGTTGCTATTTTTGATTGATCTATTGACATCCAGTTCAGCCGTGCAGTCAGTATCACGGACTTTTGGCTCTCTTTCACAAACGAGTGCCTCTATGCAATCTTTGTCATGTGACGTCATCTCTTGTTGACGAGACTTGCCGGTTGCTTCCGACTGAAGTTTCAGTGTACCTTGACTGTACGCGCCTCACCGGGACCACCACTTCCAGCAGGTTGGACTTATCTGCTCTACATGCGCAAGATCGGGTCACGCTGGTAGTGACACCGTATGGTGAAGTGCTGTTGTATATCCGGTGGCATTACAACGCTTGCAGCCCTTGAGAGGATTGACTCCCTGCATTACGGGGCTGCCTATGTGGATTGGGACACCTTGGAGACACGTGTACTGAGGAGGATTTCTTGTGCCCATTTGTGTGGGGTTACCTACCTCGAAGACAGGAGTTGTCTTATAAAGATCCACATCGGGTGATCGGAAGCTGTGAATTTCCTGACTGAGCGGATTCCTGTGTTGGCAACGCATGTCTTGACACATGAAATGCCTAATACCTTTTGAATTGATGTACGCAAATTACTTAGAAAAGACATTCTTAGAAAAGACACTCCTTAGAAAAGACATTCTGGAACTAGAGAGAGTGCAGAGAAGAGCCACCACATTAATAAAGGGGGTGGACAATCTAATTTACGAGGAGAGGCTAGCTAAATTAGGGTTATTGCTTTAGAAAAGAGGCGTTTAAGATGGGATATGATAACTATATACAAATATATTTGGGGACAGTACAGAGAGCGTTCAAAAGAACTATTCATCCCAAGGGCAGTACAAAGGACTTAGGGGCATCCCTTTAGGTTGGAGGAAAGAAGATTTCACCAGCAACAAAGGAAAGGGTTCTTACAGTAAGGGCAGTTAAAATGTGGAATTCATTACCCATGGAGACTGTGATGGCAGATACAATGGATTTGTTCAAAAAAAGGTGGTACATCTTTTTACAAGGGAAAGTATACACGGATATACCAAATAAGTCAACATGTTGATCCAGGGAGTAATCAGACTGCCAATTCTTGGAGTCAGGAAGGAATTTATTTTTCCCCTTATGAGATATCATTGGATGATATAACACTGGGTTTTTTTGTTTGCCTTCCTCTGGATCAAAAAGTATAGATATTGGATAAAGTATATGTTGTCTAAATTTAGTATAGGTTGAACTTGATGGACGTACGTCTTTTTTTAACCTCATTTACTATGTAGCTGAACTATTGTTAGAAATGTAAGAAAATATTTGAAATATTTTGAAATACTTTGGACACCCCCACCTGGGCAACGCCGGGTGATTCACTAGTATTTACTAAGCGGTGCTGTTGCATAAGGCGCCCTTTGGCAACGAATGTTGAGTAGGTTAAAAAAGGTGTTATCCGGCATTAGACAGCGTCCTTTGTCATAGCACTGCTTAGTGAAGATGATCCAAAATATAATTAAATAGTGGCTAAAGAGTAAAGTACAAGCCTGGTCTCTACAGGGTCCTGTGTAAAATGATTGAGAGCCCCGGTATAGCAAGAGATTGTTAGAACTACATTGTATAAAAATAACTCAATGATTCCGGCATGGACTTACAACGCTGGGGTTCTGGCTAGGCAGTGTGCGCTAGTAAATTCAATCCCTGGCCCCATCTCATTCACCTTTATTTCTAGTCCCCATATTTCTTATCCCAGAACTAAACAATTCAGAACTGTGTTCTCCACCTCCATAACTCCCTTTAATGTATTTGCCCTCCGTTAAAGAAGCCCCATCTCTATCTCAGTACATTTCCTCCAACCCTATCAAATGTGTTTTTTTTCTTTCTTTTCAGCATCACAAACATGGTTGGGATCGTCCCAAAGAAACAAGCCCCTGGGGTGGATTTTTGTGGCGTTGACAAATATTACTACATCATACGATCTGACCTCAACTGCTACATGCGAGCAGCAAACTTCAACACTGGTGAAGACCTGAATGTCTATAGTCTGCATCCCTCCTGTAGAGATGGGGATCATTATCTGGCTTACCAGGATGACCTCTTCTACATCATTAAAGGCAATTCTTACCGCCGCGTGACCAACATGAATACAGATGAAGGTTCTGTAGTGTACTCTCTACATCCCAATTGCCAGGGAGGTGATCACTATCTGTCTGCCTTTGGCAATTTCTACATCATCTTCCAGAACCGTGGTGTCTACCGTCGCACAACAAACATGAACGAGGATGCAGAGAGCAAGGAATTCTCTCTCCATGGAAGCTGCAAAAATGGACTATATTATTTTGGCACAAGAAATTACTACTACTTTGTGAAGCCTCATGATGAGTGGGGGGTTCAGTACTATAGATGCACCAACTTCAACACTAATGAGGATGCCCAAATATACTCTTTCCATCCCAGTGTCCTCAACTTTCTCCCTGGTGGGTTAGCCCTTACTCAAGGGCCATCTTACGGTGCCTGGGAGTGCATAAAGACCATCTCCAATGATTCAGACACACCAGTTGCCTGGACAAAGAAGATTACTAAGAAGGTTGGGTGCGAGAAGGAGAAGATGTCCAGCATAGAGAATAACTGGAAGGTGTCAGCCACAGTATCCGCCGAGACTGGAGCTTTGGCTGCCACCATTGCCAAGACCCAGTTCTCGGTAACCACCGAATTCGGGGGATGCAGTGTCAACACAGAGAGAGAGAATTGGACCCAGGCCACTGAAGTTGAGGAATCCTTTACCCTGACCCTGCAGCCCAACAAGAAGATGCACATCTGGCAGTACCAGCTTGGCATGGGTAAAGAACCAGTGCTGTACTGCCGTGATATGAAATTTGATGATGATCCTAAACCCCCCACCGAAAACCCACTGCCCCCTGCTGGAAAATAGTTTCCAATGTCTCAGCCCTAACACTGCAGACACAATGTATCAGAGTAATGGGATTTGTTTTCAGAGTTATAGTTAGGATTAACTAGAGGCCAAGGGCTACATTTACTTTATAGCAATCATGATAAATTCTATGTGCATATCAGCGCTTGGTTAGATGTATGTATTGTAGGGCAGGGCTCGGCTTATAAGGTCATTTAAGGAAGGGGATGCAATGTACTGCCCTCATCTGGGAGTGGGGTTAACAATATAGTAGATGCGATGTGTTCCCTATATGTAATAGAAAAGGTTCTAGTTTCGGGAAAATCTCTTACAAACCCTGAATGCCGGTGATTAAAACACTGCAATGTATTTGTTTTGCATTTCTGTACGCTAGGTGGAGTATACATAGGTGTCAGAATGAAATAAAATGGTTACTTCTGATTTTAATAAATAATTTTACTTTGAATCTTGTGTTTTCATTGTCCTTCTCACCTCAGCGGCTTTCTTTCTAGTGTTGCCCTCCTTACCTGGTCACATCAGAATAGTTCTGTACAATGGCAATGCTCAGTGTCTCAGGCATTTACAGGGTGCTGGGTAGGTGCAGGCTGAGCGTGGATGAAAGTATGGAGAGAAAGATGTGTGCCGGGAACTTTTATTTGTTACTAAGTTGTGTGTGTGTGTGGTGTGAAGGTGTGTCACTGAGGTCCCCGAGTGGGACACAGAGGTGTTTGGTGAAGGTGTCACTGTGTGTGTGGGGTGTGTGTGTCCCTGAGGTGTGTCTGGTTAAGGTATGTTACTGAGTTGTATGTGTGGTGAAAGTATATGTCACGGAGTTGTGTGTGTATGTGTGATAAAGGTATATGTCACTGAGGTGGGTGTGTATGTGTGGTGATTGTGAAGGTACTGTATATGTCACTGAGATGTGTGTGTATGTGTGATGAAGGTATATGTCACGGAGGTTCCTGTATATAATGCAGTCCCCAGTGAACTGTACATTTATTTATAGAAGCACTCCCTGCCACGGGAGACCAGGTACTTTTAACACCATTTATATATTACCGGGATCATACATAAGGCAAAACAAGGTAGTAAAAACAAATTGCGTTTATTTTGGTAAACCCACGTACAACAAGAAGAATGACACAAGAAACGGTTAGCACACTTACTGGGGATCTGGGGAGAAATCTAGGCTTTCCTAGTTGCAGGGCGCCCGCTTGGATGAGCTTACCCTGACCGCGATATACACCCGGTTCTCCTGGTCCTCGTTTCGGCTTCAGTTCCCAGCCACGACCGCTACGTTCAATTCTCAGGAGGCAGACTTCCCTAGCTTCAAAACAAAGCCGGTTGATCTGTCATTCGCAACAGAGCAACTTTGAAAAGCCCGCCTTAGCTTCATCGAGACAAGACACTGGATGGTCTGGTTCTCTGCCTCGGCCATCTCATTACATACACTCCGCTAAGCTATCCTTAGTATTGAGGTAGGAGGAGCGACCAATCAGTGTGGGAACCCTATCCCACTAGCCAATAGAAACAGAGGCCCATCTCTTGGCTGACGTTGGAGGAGGGGGCATGTCAAGCAGGCTCGGGATGCCCCATGGGTGGGATATATGAATCGACAAATAGGAAACGTGCCGACATTCTGCTGCTTTCCATGGTCAACCCATTGCCACCTACTGGGCAGGCTCCACTAAGTCTGGCAGAGGGTCCTCCCCGCAAGGGATCTTTGTTCTCCAGACTCAGTACTCCACCCTTCCCCACCCACTTAGCACCCCAACATCTCTCAATATCCCGTCTCCTCTTTGAACTATGGACTCTATGCAGACTTGCTGGCACCTTAAGCAGATACCCTGGCTGACTGCATAGAGCCTTATAATAAATGTATAAAGTACACAAAACATATTTTACATGGGGGACCTTGAGGAGACTAATGACTGTAAGTGATATAGGACTGAGATATCGGGGCTCGAAAACCAGGAGTCTGGGGGACACGGGGCAGCCCCGGTGTAATTCCACTCGTGTACCGGCAAATCATGCCTGCTCACCGGGTAGAATTCAAGTACTACTGGTAGCTCCAGTCCCCGAACTCTTGCAAAAATTTTTTTATTGCAATCTCACCCAAATATCCCAATGGAGAAGAATACTGGCGCACAGCAAAAGAGTGGGTCACCAAGAGGCAAGCTGAAAAATATCCTTTATTGATAAATAAAACAAATAGAAAATCTCCAACGCGTTTCGTGTATGAAAATTCACTTTATCAACGCGTAGGAGGTTTTCTATTTGTTTTATGGATCAATAAAGGATATTTTTCAGCTTACCTCTTGGTGACACACTCTTTTGCTGTGCGCCCGTATTCTTCTCCATTTGCATCAGTTATCCCACTGGGCTGCACGCGATTTGGAACATGTGTGATGCGGACACCATATGAACATTATGTGAGTATTTTGGAATTTTCGTTTACTCATCTACATTGTGAGTCCAGGGTCCATCCCTTTGAAGATAAAATAGGGGCTTCATCAATAGCCCCATCTTCAGGAATTTATTGGCCCCCATTGAGGACTTTACATCTTTATTATCTACAAGTCCCAATCCTTCATGTTCATATTATTGTTTATGTCAATGGATCCAGCACTGGAGAGCATTAATCACTTATTATTTACCCAAATATCCCACCTAAAACTTACACACAGGAAGTTTCATGAGTCGGGGGTAAAGTGAACACGGAAAGAGGAATGGCAGGGGTCACTTTAACTTAGCATGTAATGATACCTGGCACCTGGTTTATAGTGCTAGGTAGCTGCCAGGGACCCACGGGACCCAAGAACAACCAGAGGGCTTAACCTTTATTGTATAGCCGGGTTACCCTTGCCCGTCACACTCCCCTCCCTTTACACAACTGCGCACGCATGCGTCTCTGGTGGCGTCTTCTGCGCATGCGCGATCTCGTGCACCAGCCCTACTTCCGCTATGCATTTAAGTAACCATGAACCTTTTTTTTCCCCCATCAACATTTTTCAAAGGTGCCAGCAAAGAAGTTTCACTTCAAAATTCACATGCATTGGCATACTTTGTAACTTGGGAAATAATAACACACGAGACGTCATCCCCTGGTAGTTTCACATCCTATCAAGGGGAGGTGCAAGACTTAGTTACACATTGAAAAGGATGGAGTGAAATCAGCTTGCAGGAAGGCTAGGATGCAATGAGTACCTGTCGGATGGGCCGGTTGAATGTGAATGCAGGATGCCGTATTGGCAACCCTATGAGAACAGTGGCAGCCAGGCTGCGGATGGAGCAACCCTATGTAGCATAGTCTCCGGCCGCAACTTCTTTTCATCGGCCCGACCAGTGTAAGACCTGTTAGGTGCAGGCAGTGGGTGGGATAATTCCTTCTTAAAGGCTCTGTGTGCTTTTGCAGCCTTGGATTCATTATGTGTATCCAAGGGCAGGCCTTAGCAACAGCCAGAAAGTGCCAGCCTGAGGGGTGGGTACTGATTGGACCACATGCTGGATGTGAGGGCCTATCAGTATCCAGATCTGGTTTGATATGAGTCAGAGTTAGTCACACCCCAGGCTATAAATACTGGCACTTTCCTAAAGTGCGGGTCTCTCTCTCTCTCTTTCATCCCCCTGTGGAGTGAGCACCATCTACCTTCCATCTCACTAGGGGATGTGAGGGAGTCCAGAAGGCCTGGTCTGGGCCTCAAGCCTTAACCAGAGTGCCTTCAATAGGGGAAGCTGGGAGAAGAATGCACCTGCTTTGTACATCTGCTCTGATCCAGAGGATCCATGCTGACTGGAGGCGCTGCACCAAAGAACTAAGGTAACCTGTAAACCTGTCGTGTTCTCCCCACAACACCGCGGAGCACTCAGCCCTCCTGTTGCCAAACAGGTACAGCAAATCACCTAAATGGAGCAGCAGAGAAACAGATGACACCAATCTCACTTAGGGGGGTGGGGGGGGGAGTACAAGGGCTACACCTATGAGACCAGGACCACTTGCATCTCTCTCCCACAAACGTACATTTCCTGTTCCTTTAACAGGTGCTAGCTTAGGACATGCTACTACCTGGAAAACAATAAAGGAAGTCAGGACGCATTTTAACACATATTCCTAATCACACAAATCTATGTACAAGAATCACAATGAGAACCCCAGTCAAAACTCTAAAGAACTTGCTTTTAGAACATACAGTATGTGGTGGCTGTATATAATCTTACAATGACATCACACATCACATTACATGATGGGTATGGGATGGGAGTAACATGAGGGAGCGCACTCAGTTAACACCTAAGGCAATATATCCTCTTATAGAAACTAGTAGTCCTCCAGGAGGGGGCTACACACTCCTTATCAAACTTAAATTCTAAGTACACAGAATAATACACACAGCCGCATGCATTTACCTCTTCACATAATACAACTACAATATCGGACATGATATTATGCCAATAACATATTTACATAATCTAAACTTTATGCAGCTTCAATGGTTCACGACCATACAATGACAGTTGATAGAATCTAGGTAAATCTGGTAGGCCTCTTCCTCTTTAGGAGGAGTTAATGGATGGAACCCACCAGCGAACCACCTTACCCCTCACAAACGCAGTCACTCCTGACGAAGCTAGACCGCGACTAGCGAAACGCGTTGAGTGAATAAGGAGGAAGAAGCCGACAGAACTGGAAACTAGTGACGTCAGAGAAGTGGTGAGCAGAGCGTCACTCCCAGCGGCCACTTTCGGGGGGACACAAGGTGAACCCATTCAGCAAAGACTCACACCGGTATTCAGTGCCGGAGAAAGAGAGACTGTCAAGTAAAGATACCTCTATGTGTCTGTAGGGTACAAACAAATGTGAGTGCCCTTCCAAGGGCATTTTTATTATTGTGTGCAATGTGTATTAAAAAAAAACTTTCTAAGCATAATGCACCATCAGTCCTCGATTCCTCTTTCCTGCTAAAGACTCTACTTCACCTACCACTATCAGCAACGTTCCATTCACTAGCATAGTAATCATTGATTACAAAAAGTACTGTTAACCCATAGTGGTTTGCTGTTATCAACCAACTCCCTCATCTGTTTTGTATGTGTAACCTACGAGGATTGTGGCTGTTCCTTTTTAGAGGCTGAGTGATTATAACAGTTCATATTTGGATATTTGATTATATTCTTGATACTTCTTTCTTCTGTTTCACTGTTTTCACTGCGATATATTATCCCACCTCCAGGTGGTGCTACCATACTGATTTATTTATTTTGTGTTTGGGGAGCGCCAATTAGTCCAGTATTTAGCAACAGGTGCAGTTCGCTTGGACTACGGTGGGGGTGGTTCCAGGTCACTTCTGGCAATCGAGATGTGGCATCCACCACACTAGAAATCTCGCTGCCCAACGCAGAAGGTGTATCGGGGATATCCTTCAGCTCTCGAAGTCTCGAGCTATGGAGATAGTGCATGCCGCTCTCATCACATCCTGCATCGCTGGACAAGTCTCCACCTGAGCCCTGGCAGAACACAGCCTGAAAGTATTCCTTGCCTTGGACTGTTATCACATAAAACCACCTTGCATCTCTGTCCCACAAATGTAGTTTTCCTGTTTCTTTAATACGCGCTAGCTTAGAAAGGGCACATTACTAACTGGACAACAATATAAGATGACAGGACACATATTCCTAAACACACAAACCAATGTACAGGACTCACAGTGAGGACCCCAGTGAAAACTCTGAAGAAAAAAACTCTCTGGGTCTACAAATTAAAAAATTTAGATCCAGAGGGACTCAATATTGACATTAATATTATTTTTTTTTTAAAGATTAATTCCCTTATTTCCATCCCTTGATTTTTGTGCCGTACATAACACCTCCAAATTTAAACTGTGACAACGGAGTGCCGTCTACGTGCACCCATAAAGACCCCATCTTTTTATGTCTAACACACAGATACTGCTGAACCGCCCTCACTGGACACTTCAAACTCCTTAAATTAATCCACACCTCCTTTCCCTTCTGATCAGTTTTAGATCTCCATACAAATATCCTCACTAAATCCCTCCGCCCCCCCCCACCACTATATCCCACCATTGCAAACCACCTTCCACATACCCAGCCCTGCTCACCAGTTCACAAACCCGAAATGCATGAAAATAGGCGAAAGAAAGAACCCTGCCTCAAAATCCGAAAAAACACAGCACCCTTGCTGCCCTTATGATGTACCCTAATAATTCCACTGAAACTGGCTGCCTTGTGTCCTTCACAGAACCTTTACTCCAGCCGGTCAACATTATCCTTATTAAAAAAAACTCCCAGTAACATCCTCCCTTGCATTTCATTTCATGAAATTCCCACTAACTTTCTCCCCATGGTTGCCGCTGAGTTCCCCTCATCCTGCTTGTGCAACAGGAAGGATACCAGTGCATCCCTTGCAGATCCCGTAAAAAACCTCAGTGTTTCTCCTTCCGCAAAAAAAGCCCTCCATTCCTCTCATGCCCGTAAATACGCTCTCCACGTACCCAGTGCTAACGAGTTTCTCACAACATCCGCCACTCTTGCAGTGCCAGCCTCCACAAGAACCTTGGACATAACAGGTCTACCAACACTGCTCCCGGAGCCAGTCTGCTGAACGCTGTGAACTTAAAACGAGATCAAGCATTGGCAGCCGTATTCTGAATCCCTGGAACATGCTTAGCCCTAAAATAAATGTTTCTCCTTAAACATTGCAACAACAAAAAAAAACGGATCGATCGGCAACTTAGCTAGTTACTTATCATTGTGTGGATTGCATTGATGCGCATATTAAAGGGATTTTTTTATTTTTTAAACGGCAGCTTGGACTGCTGCTTTAAATGCCGACGTTGGCCTTTTATTGCATAGTTAAAAAAATAATTGGATGATCAGAATATATTATTGCATAACTCCTGCTGTCTAACAGATGGTACATACCTGTTCAAACATGAGAGCAAATTCAACGTCCTCCTTATTAAACGCTTTGTACGTCCAAGAAGTTTGAAATACACATTCCACTGACACGCTTCTTCCTCTTCATCCCCTGTGCCAGCAAGTCCAAGAAACAAGCCAACAGGTCAAATCAGTGGCATGTCAGAGGACTGAGCAGAGGAAACACAGTGCAAGACAAGGAGAGAGAAATATAAAACAACACAGGAAAGTAAGACAGAGAGAATTAAAAGGGAACATCAAAAAGAAAGGAAAGAGAGGGCTGTAGTGGTATTGTTCCAGGAAAAATGTGTTGTAGGTTGTGATACCTTTTAAAGACAAAGATATCAAGTAGCAGAACGACAGGAACATGCACACACTTGGATACCATTCCTGTCGTGCTGCTACTTGATATCTTTATCTTGTGTAGCCATGTCTGGTTTTGGCTACTAATCTGCCCTGCCTAGCATGTAACTCCTGTTATCAGTGCAGGCAGTGTTAGGCCTAATCCGGGGTTTCCCCTGCAGTGAGCAGGTCCCTTCAGTGACTTGGGGGGGGGGGGGGAGACAAGTCTGTTGTATCTCCCCTAAGAGAGACTGTCCCATGGTAGAGTGCGCGCAGGGCTCTGGCCACCTTCCATCCCCTCCCTTAGGGGAGTGGGAGTGAAGACTATACATCCTACTCTATCAGGGATTAGGAGAATAGTTAGGAATGACCCTTGGGGCACATGCCTGGAGGTTTGAGTCCAGAGACCATCTGTAGGCTGGAGGCCAAGTGTATGCTGACTGTATGCTTTGAGTTGAAGAATAAAGTTGTTCCAATTTATAAAATATGCCCCTACCTCTGAGTACAATCTATCAGGGGGGTATCACCGTGGAACACAAGTGGACTCATTGGCTAACACATTCCTTCTCGGTCTTGCTAGACCTGTCCATGTATCTGAATATACCCCCCCGCAAATAACAATAGCTTCCAATGAACCCTTCTCCTGTTCTTCCCCCTCACTATCCGTCAATCTCCCACTTAATATTTCACATGCTTACACCAGTGTGGACTGCTGCGTTAACTCTTATCCTAATGTATGGGTGGAGCAGAAAGTAAAATTATGTGTACAAATAGGAATAAAACAATGATCATGTAACATGCAAAAAAAGAGTTAAAATTATATTTACTATTAACCATTTATTATAAAATAATAATGAAGCCCCAGATATAATTAAAGTGATAGCAATGACATAAAAAAGGGATCCTGAACCTTAAAGAAATGGGTTATATAATATATTTATGAGGAAATATTGAATGATAATGTATTATAGGGGACAGGCAGGGGCGGGGGCAGATATTTCTTGGCACTGGGGGCCATTCTCTTGTTTCTCCCCTCACTACTTGTCAGTCTCCCTCTGTCTCCATCTTCAAGATCCACCTGAAAAATCATTGTTACAATTAAGCATTTAAACCACCGTAATGTGACCTCATAACCCCTGCATATGAACTTACCCCCTTACCCATGCCCTATAATATTTACTTATCTATGTATTCCTTCTGTCTCTGTCTGTCTTCCAACACATTGTAAGCTCATCAGGTCAGGATCTCCTATCCCCAGCTGTGTCACACACCCATCTCTATTACTTTCCCTGTATTATGTTTTGTGTATGTAGCCCTGTTTCTGACACTCTAAAGAGACTACGGGTAACTGCACGCACCTGTGGCTCCAGGAGATCTGAGCCTCTGCTAGCTGGGAGCCTGGGGTAACACTTATTAGCGCAGCGCCTCCACTTACCCAGGATCCCCGTGATGTGAGATTCCCCTGGGAAAGAAACATATACACACACATATGCTTGTAACTGATTTTACTGTAACGCAATAATAACCTTAGCACTCTATATGGCACCAACACATAACATATACCTTATACTATACACTTATCACTTATCATTAACTCAGCTAACTGGTAATGTCCTTATAATGTGAGTGGCTCAGCCACGCTATTAATGAGTATTGTCCTCTACAGTAGTGGCTCGGCTACGATCTTAATGAGAATGTCTCTGTCCCGTCACCGCGTGCCCCACACACCGTGTCCTTGTACTGGTAGAAAGATTGCTCTGTGTATTTAGGCCTCTGGCCACTCACTAGTGTCCCCAAAGAGTTACGCCTAAGGCGGATCTGCGCCTGTTGACCGGTGTTGGTGCACTTGCTATAAATACCTTCCAGTCACGGCGGTGACCGGTAACAATTTGAAAAGGATCAGCCGAATCCTTGCTTGTCTTTGATGTCCGCAGTGCAGCTGTCTGGTCCCAAACAGCTCACTACCCAAACTTGCTCCGCACACTTGTCCCTAACTGTCTACACAGTAAGGTGACTGATCGCTACCACTATGGGCGTCCCTGCAGCACAGCAGCCTACTGTGACTCAGGGATTCTCCTAAGGGCCTGCGGGGTAAAGCTGTCCTATGCAGGCGGGTCACGGACCCCCTGCACGCACACACCCTCCTCCTTTACCTTCCGGATCCCCTCTGCCTAGCATGGTCTCTCCCCCACGCTTCCCTTTCCTCCTCCTGTAATCCCAGCCTTCTGATTGGCTCCTGACATCAGCTGACTGTCCCAGAGCTCATGGGAGTTGTAGTTTGCTAACAGAGCCTTTTCCCTATTGGTCCGTCGTTCGCGCACTTACACCGCACATGCGCGACCTCTCCGCTCTGTCAGTGCCCTCTGAAAGGTTGCGCAATAACATGGCGGCGCCCTATACTATCGGGCCGCCGCGGTACCTGCACCACTCTCTCCGAGCCCTCACTGCAACCACCTGAGGTAATTAAAACATCCCTACATTCTCCCCCTTGCAGAATCCAACGACCCCACTTGGGTCAACTTACATAACTATACACAAAACGTTATATAATAAAAATGATACAATATACATGATCTTACTTATTTCTTCTAGATCAAATTGGACATTTCATTGAACATTACAGCAACAGAATGCACTCTGCTGCGAGCCCACTGCTGAGCCTCATAATGGGGTGCCCCGAATCTATTATAAGCCATCCTCATTGGAGGTTGACCAGTTCTTTGGCTTCGGCGAAATTGCTCTTCAGCTACCTCCTCGGGAGAGTAGTAAATCTCGTTTGGCATTTCCAATTCTGCCCTTGAGGGGCTTGATAGGTCTACAAAGTCTTTTTGGGGCACAAAGCATGGGCTCTGCGGGTCTAGTGGCTGGCTCACGGGAGTCAGCGTATCTGTCGGTGGACCAAGGGGCTCTTTACCCGTAGCTCCTTCGGGAGATGCCCCCGTGGCCGGAAGGCCCCTTTGAGAGGTTCCCTCCATAGGATTCTCAGAGGTGGCATTTATTACAGTCTCTGGGCCATCCTCTGTACTATCAGCTTCTCCATCGAGTGAAACAGTGGGCACTTCCAATTCGTTGTCCCCTACTTGAGGTATGGGGAGCAGATGATTCCTATGCCATACCTTTACCCGGCCTTCGGAGTCCCTGACGCGGTATACCGGGAGGCCAGGCATCTGTGATTCCACCTCATACACCCCATCTCTCCACCGATCAGCCAGCTTGTGCTTTCCGGGAATGCCCAAGTTACGAAGGAGAACAGCATCCCCCGGGCGGATCTCTTTATGTCGTATCTTGTGATCGGAGCGCCTTTTGTTACTCGCATTTAATTGCGCCGCCGCCTTTTCAGACAATTTATAGGCCTGCTGCAGACTGTCCTGTAACCTTTGTACATATCGAAAGTGCGTTCTGTTGGATACTCCATCGGTAGATATCCGCAGTCGCACATCCACGGGCAGCCTAGCTTCTCTCCCAAACATCAAAAATACGGAGTATACCCTGTAGAGTCGTGTCGAGTACAGTTATAGGCATGCACCAGCGCCTCCACATGCTTGCTCCACTCAGTCTTCTGAGAGCCTTTTAAAGGTCCCCAGCATTTAAGGTCCCCGTTCAGGCATAGCATCCCCTTTGGAGTGGTACGGGGTAGTTCGTGACTTAGCTATATTTAACAACTTCAGCAGTTCTCTAATGAGAGTACTCTCGAAATCCCTGCCTTGATCCGAGTGTAGTCGGTTCGGTAATCCATAATGAATGAAGTATTTCTCCCACAATACTCCAGCCACGGTCACCGCCCGTTGATCTTTGGTGGGGAACGCTTGGGCGTATCTTGTATAGTGGTCTGTAATCACTAGTACGTTACCGATGCCCCGGGTGTCTGGCTCGATACACAAGAAATCCATGCACACCAAATCTATAGGACCAGAGCTTTTCAGCTGGCCCATGGGGTCCGCCCGAGTGGGGAGTGTTTTCCTCTGTATACAGCGGGTACACTGTCAGCAATGCGTTTCCACCGATTCTCTCATTTTTGGCCAATAGAACCGGTCCCGGAGTAACCCGAACGTTTTGTCAATGCCCAGATGGCCATGATCATTGTGTAGGAGGACCATATTTCTCAGACTTTGAGGCAAGAATAGTTGTCGCCGGTCGGGATGATTATGGTATGGAATGACCCGATACAATAGGCAATTGTCCAGTTCGAACTTCCCAAACTCATTCAACAATAGTTTCACCAGTTCTCTAGGGGCTTGCTTAAGAATAGAGGGGTTCTCTTGCTGCAGAGCTTGGCAAGCTAGTTCCCCCGCTGGGTCTTGAATCTGGTGTTGCACCAATTTTTTCCTGGAAATTATTTTATCTTCTGTAATGTTCATTCATTCCCGACATCGGTAGGCCCGGGGAATGGCTCGGGATTGACACCCTAATGAGTCAGCTACTCTTAGCTCCGAGAACGCCACCTGGTCGTTGACCACTGCTGCCAGTGAACATAGAGCACGTATGCCAGGGCCCGGAATTTCCTCCCATACCTCCTCATCCATGGTAGGTTGAAGCCCCGGTCCCCGCAACAAAGCATCGGCCCCTATGTTAGTGGGCCCTGGTTTATACTTAAGGTTGAACCGATAGTTGGCCAGCGCCGCCAACCACCGGTGACCCGTCGCATCCAATTTGGCGGATGTGTTAATGTAAGTCATTGGGTTGTTATCTGTCCTGACTTCAAACTGTACCCCATACAAGTAATCGTGTAGCTTGTCCACTACAGACCGTTTGAGGGCTAGGAACTCTAACTTGTGGACGGGATAGTTCTCTTCGCTTGGAGTCAAGTCAAGGCGGAGCCCTGTGTCATGTTTCTGGTGCAACACTGCTCCCAGGCCACTGAAGCTGGCCTCCACGTGTAGAACATATTCTCGGTCGGGGTCGGCATAGGCCAGCACTGGAGCCTGCGTTAGGCTGGTTTTCAATTTCAAGAACGATTGCTCACAAGCAGAGGTCCATTTCTCTCCAAATGGCGTTTGTGCTGTGGTGGTTTTCCTGCCGGTGTCCTCAGGATAGATTTTTAAGAGATTATTCAGGAGTTTAGCTTTGATTGAGTAGCCCTCCACGAATCGCCGGTAGTAGCCGCAGAACCCCAGGAAGGATCGAAGTTCTTGGACGTTGTTGGGCCGGGGCCAATTCACCACTGCCCCTATCTTCCCTGGGTCGGTGGATATCCCTTCAGCTGATACAATGTGACCCACGTATGTCACGGACGTGCGGCAGAATTTGCACTTATCCAGGGACAGTTTAAGCCCCTCATTTTGAAGTCGATCCAATACCTTCATCAGCCGCTCCTCATGCTCCTCTAGCGTCTTCCCGAACACTATAATGTCGTCCAGGTACACCAAGCATTCTTGCGGGTTCAGGTCTCCCAGTGTCTTTTCCATTAACCTCTGAAAGGTGGCAGGAGCCCCGCATATCCCTTGCGGCATATGGGTGAACTGGTAGAACCCTAGCGGGCAGATGAAGGCCGTTCTCTCCTGATCTTCCAGATCCATGGGTACTTGATAATACCACGACCTCAAATCTAGTACGCTGAACCATTTACTTCCCATCAAGGCGTTCAAGAGGTCCTCGATGCGTGGGGTGTACTGATCAGGTACCGTACGATTGTTCAATGTCCTATAGTCTACGCAGAGATGTACGGTCCCATTCTTTTTGCAAACCACCACGATGGGTGAGGCATAGGGACTGCGTGATCCTTGAACGATACCAGCTTCTTCCATTTCGGCTAGTAGTCTCCTCACCTCTTCCACGTCTCGGGGTGCAATGCGGCGAGAACATTCCCGGAACGGTGCAGTGTCGCTCAATCGAATGGTGTGACAGGCGCTGCGACTGCACCCCACATCCATATCACTTATGGAGAACACCCCCCGTCGTTCTTCCAGTTTGGTCTGCAGTCTTCCTCTCTAGCCCTCCATCAAGGGCGAGTCTCCGAAGTCAAATGCCAACCTTGGGGTCACGGCATGGGCGGTGGCCACCGGACGCTCACCTGCAGCCTTCTCCTCCGGGGTTACTGGATAGATTCGACCCAATTATTGCCGGCGGTCAATGCACATGGTGTAGGGAGAAAGGTTTCGCACGTAAACCTGGGTTCGAGCCAGAATTTTCCCCGACCACTTCTTTATCGAGGCCAATACTTCGTAGCCGAGCCACTGGTCATCGTGGGTCGAGCTTTCCAAGGAGAACATTTGATCCTCCGGACGTCTGGCCGGATAATGACAGGCGGCGACCATCATTCTTCCTTTCCCGGGTGGAATCTCGGTTAGCCCACGCTCTTGACTATACAGCATCCCATGCTCCTTTTCGGTTGCAATTGTACCGCAAACTTCTTATAATACCGGGCAAGCAGCTAGAGCTAGCAACGGTGATTCACCCTCTTCCTGCAGATACATGCGGAGCACAGCTTGTACAATGTCTGTGTTGGTCCCCATGATTATCGGGGCGCTGGGATGATCCTGGGGTTCTGGACATACTAAGGCCTCCACCTCCATGGGATGATGCTTGCCTGTGTTCAACTGGGGAATGTCCAGGTGTACCTTCACCACTCCGTCAATAGGGTAGTCTTCATGGCTCAGCCCTCTCAATCGCAAGGAGTCAGCAGATAGAAGCGGCAGCCAGTGCGAGTGTTGATCGTAGAAGGGCCGATACACGATGGTCACCTGGGACCCAGTATCCATCAGCGCCGAGGCGTAGATGCCTTCAATCACCACCTTGACGATGGCCGCTGGCCCGATTTGACTACTCATCGAGGACGGGGCCGCTGCTTCGCCGGCCTGCGGGGTACACAGCATAGACTTGGCCGGTCGGGACACCGTTTTCCGTAGGGAGGGGCAGTGCGCTCGAATGTGCCCCATTTTCCCACAAGCATAGCACTGGAGGTGACTGCGGTAGGCGTTGTCTCGGAAGGTCGGCGATGCTCGCCCCGACGCGGAGCGCTCCCTGGTGGCTGCAGACGCTTCAAGGTCCTCCTTTTCCGGGTTCGTTTCCCGAGCGCCTCAGCTTTAGCTTCCGACTTTTTGGTGTCTTTAGCCGCAACCACCGTCTTCTTTCCCGGGGTCAAGTCATGCCCCAGTAGCACAGTCTCGTGTGCCTGGACCCGATCCATCAGGTCGTCGAACGCCAATGCTTGCCCCGGCATGAGAAAGCCGCTGACGCGTATGGACACCGGATGCAATGGGAGGAGTCCCCTCAGTAGCTGGGTGGTGCGTAGTCCGTCGGCATCCACATTCTGCACCACCCCCTTTCTCACCAAGGTCACAAACATGGCGGAACGGGAAAAAAAATTGATCACAGTAAAAAAATCTTGGGCACCCCAGGTCTGAGCATCTCAGCAGCGCCTCCAAATGTAGCCCTTTTTCTGACACACTAAAGAGACTACGGGTAACTGCACGGACCTGTGGCTCGAGGAGATGTGAGCCTCCGCTAGCTGGGAGCCTGGGGTAACACTTATTAGTGCAGTGCCTCCACTTACCCAGGATCCCCGTGATGTGAGATTCCCCTGGGCAAGAAACATATACACACACATATGCTTGTAACTGATTTTACTGTAACGCAATAATAGCCTTAGCACTCTATATGGCATCAACACATAACATATACCTTATACTATACACTTATCACTTATCATTAACTCAGCTAACTGGTAATGTCCTTATAATGTGAGTGGCTCAGCCACGCTCTTAATGAGTATTGTCCTGTACAGTAGTGGCTCGGCCACGCTCTTAATGAGTATGTCTCTGTCCCGTCACCACGTGCCCCACACACCGTGTCCTTGTACTGATAGAAAGATTGCTCTGTGTATTTAGGCCTCTGGCCACTCCCTAGTGTCCCCAAAGAGTTACGCCTAAGGCGGGATCTGCGCCTGTTGACCGGTGTTGGTGCACTTGCTGTAAATACCTTCCGGTCACGGCGGTGACCGGTAACACTTCGAAAAGGATCAGATGAATCCTCTGCTTGCCTTTGATGTCTGCAGTGCAGCTGCCTGGTCCCAAGCAGCCCACCAGCAAACCTGCTCCACACGCTTGTCCCTAACTGTCTACACAGTAAGGTGATTGATCGCTACCACTATGGGCGTCCCTGCAGCACAGCAGCCTACTGTGACTCAGGGATTCTCCTAAGGGCCTGCGGGGTAACGCTGTCCTATGCAGCCAGGTCATGGACCCCCTGCACGCACACACCCTCCTCCTTTACCTTCCGGATCCCCTCTGCCTAGCATGGTCTCTCCCCCACGCTTCCTTTTCCTCCTCCTATAATCCCAGCATTCTGATTGGCTCCTGACATCAGCTGACTGTCCCAGAGCTCATGGGAGTTGTAGTTTGCTAATGGAGCCTTTTCCCTATTGGTCCGTCGTTCGCGCGCTTACACCGCGCATGCGCGACCTCTCCGCTCTGTCAGTGCCCTCTGAAAGGTTGCGCAATAACATGGCGGCGCCCTATACTGTCGGGCCGCCGCGGAACCTGCACCAATCTCTACAAGCCCTCACTGCAACCACCTGAGGTAATTAAAACATCCCTACGTGTAGCGCACCACGGACCAGAGTGGTATTAAATCACAGCAGAGCGAGAATAGAACGCTGCTGTTTATTCCAATTGTAGCCGGAACCCTGTGGATGTCTGTGAGACTTTACGTTCCAAATGGTGTTTAATGTAGCAGCTTGAGGAACACTGTATGCGCAATGCTGGTAAACAGTGATATCTGCTTAATGACGGTATGCTACAAGTAGTGCGGGGCAAGGGTGAGTTGCTGTTGTATATTCTTTTGTTGTTACAGTGCTCTTTGGATATCCCTGAAGTTCTACGTGAGTTCACGTGACCGCTCTAAGCACCGATCGGCGTCAGGTGCCGGGCATACCCCCTGTGACAGGGTGAAGTCAACCCCTATCAGTTATGCCTGGGAAACATATGTCTGAGTGCTTCATCCAGCACTCAGAAGGTTAACTCAGGAGGAAACTAGGTAATCAGGAGGTAAGCTGACACCTGATAGCCAGCAAGGTATAAAAGGATGTTGTTACTGGTAGTAGCTGGCTGCCTTAGACGAGAGCACATGGCTATATGTGCTGCTAGCCAGACGGATACATCAAGCTAACTACTGCAATCAAAGTAAGACTTTTTCATATGTTTTTCCTGACTGCTTAAAAGACACTTACGGTTTGGTTATGGTTTAGACAGCCAGCCTGCTAGATAGGCCTGGTGTGTTAGTCAGTACTCCCAATGTGGAGCAGGATTTGTTTTGTTTAAAGGGACAGTGTACCCGCATGTTATGTATGCTGTGGAGAAATAAAGCCACTGAACGTTTTCGTTATCCTGAAACTATACGTGTGGACTGTTCCCTGACCTCGGCTACAGGCCGTCCTGCCACAGGTGGTGTCAGAAGTGGGATGTTGGACGGCCCCTGTGTCTGAAGGGCCACACACAAAAAAAAAATGGAGACAATTTTTTCTCAGTTCCTTGAGCAACAGCTCCAGCTAGCAGAAAAACAAGCTGAGCGAGAAGCCCAGCAAGATGAGCAACAGGCCCGGTGAGAGAAAAAGCTACTCTAACTGCTGGCCGAAGGCCCAGCCCCAGGCAGACCAACGATTCCAAATAACCCACCGGTGATGCTGCCTAAAATGAAGCCAACCGAAGACACAGAGGCATTTCTCCTCACTTTTGAAAGGGTAGCCACGGCCCACGGCTGGACAGTTGATCGCTGGGTAACGACTCTGGCTCCACTCCTCATAGGAGAATCTCAGGCAGCCTACCAGGCTCTTCCAGCAGACGAGGCCATGGACTATCAGCAGCTAAAGGCTGCTATTCTGGATCGCCTAGGCCTCACTCCAGAGACCTACCGACAGCGGTTCCGGACAGTCAAATATGCAAACAGAGACCGACCCGGGTCGTAGCCCACCGCTTAGTATACTTATGTACCAGGTGGATACAACCGGAAAAGCATACCAAGGCAGAGATCCTTGAACAGTTTGTGCTCGAGCAGTTCATACAGATACTGCCCCCCTCCTCCCACTCCTGGGTAAAAAGACACGCTGCATTTTCCCTGGATTCAGCGGTCCGCTTGGTGGAAAACTTCCTTGGCGACGACACCCAACAGGATAGCTGGGAACGGTCCGTGCAAACACCAGTTGCTTCCGGTGATGCCAGTGGCAGGAGAGCAGACAATCGAGGGGTCTACAACCCGCCAGCTCGGGAGATCCTGTCAACCCGATCGGAAGACCCTTTCCCATCTCAAAGGGTTCCTGGTACAAACTCCCGCAGGGACGCCTGTCCCGGGTCCGAGGTCATTGGATCACTCAAGGGAGGCCGCCACCCATAGTATTCCCCGAGAACCTGGACTCCCGTCACCCATCCGGTGGAGAGGATATCACCAACAACCAGAAGGGAGGATCCCATCCAACAGAGGAGAGGTCCAAACACCGAACCCCGTCGAGAGCTCCTGCTGACGACTGAGTTTGCGGACTCCGGAGATGATGAGATGGACTGTTCATATGGCAGAACCACTGCCACAGCTTCTCTCCGAGGGGACCACAATCCGTGGTTAGTCCCAGCATCTCTGGAGGGGAAAATAGTCACAGCCATGTTGGACTCGGGATCTGGAAAAACCCTGATCCTAGAAGGCCTAATTCCAAGCAACAGACTATCCTATGACTCTCCATGGAATATCGAGTGTATCCATGGGGATACAAACAGATACCCGACGGTGAACATTTTACTGCGTATTAAGGATCAAGAGGCTAGCCTGCTAGTGGGAGTTGCTACCTGGCTACCTGCTCCTGTTCTACTTGGCCGAGACTGGCCCTACTTCAAAACATTGTTGGCCCCAACTCCTTACGGAGCCTACTTCTCTGGTACCGGAGAAGCCCGGAGACTTGTTTCCTTTTTCCCCAGAGATTTTTCCCCCTAGACACCACGTCCCAAAGACACGTAAACAGAGACGCGCGGAAAAAGAGGACTGGTTAAGAAAGGCTGGGACTCTTGGTAACATTAGTCAGCCCAAAGGACTGCAGGTCATGGACTGCAGGTCATGGACCAGGGTGGGGAACCGATAGATACGGGAATGTTGCCAGACCTGGATCTTCCTGACTTCCGTCAGAGGCAGAGGGAAGACCCAGCTCTGGCTAGACAATATGAGAAGGTGGTACAGGTCAACAACAAGATAATAGATGAACAAGGTGTAAGAGTGTTTCCACATTTTGAACTATTGAATGACATCCTATATCGTGTGAATAAGGTTACACAAACAGGGGAGGTCATTCGACAGATGCTAGTCACTAAAGGGTTGATTAAAACAGTGTTCACACTAGCCCATACTCTCCCATGGGGTGGTCATTTGGGCAGGGATAAGACCACGGACCGCATCTCGTCCCGGTTTTACTGGCCAGGCATACATGGTGACATCATGAAACTATGTGAGACATGTCCTGAATGCCAGTTAACTAGTCAAAAAGGACAGAAGCCGGCTCCCTTGGTCCCTCTGCCCTTGGTAGCCATCCCATTCGAGAGAATTGGGGTAGATCTGGTCGGACCTTTAGAACCCTCTGCGAAGGGACATAAATTTATACTCATTGTTGTAGATTATGCCACCAGATATTCTGAGGCCTTCCCGCTGAGATCAGCCACTGCTAAACAGGTTGCTCACAAGCTGTTAGAACTGTTCTCTAGGGTAGGACTTCCCCAAGTAATGTTAACTGACCAGGGAACAAATTTCATGGCAAAGTTAATGCAGGATGTCCTGAAGTTATTGGAGGTAAAATCCGTCCGGACCTCAGTCTACCATCCTCAGACTGATGGATTGGTAGAGAGGTTTAACCGTACTTTAAAAACCATGCTTAGGAAGTTTGTGGAGACTGAAAAGCGAGCTTGGGATGAACTTCTCCCTTTCCTATTGTTTGCGGTACGAGAAGTTCCCCAATCATCCACAGGCTTCTCCCCGTTTGAGCTCCTATATGGACGCCAACCTCGGGGTATTCTCGACCTACTGAAGGAATTCTGGGAGGAGGAGCCCTCCCCCTCCAAGAATACCCTTCAGTATGTCATAGATCTTAGAAACCGACTAGACATGATAGGTCGGTTTGCTAAGGAAAACCTCAAATCTGCTCAAGAACGTCAAGAGAGGCAGTACAACCAAAATGCCCGCTTGAGGGTCTTCCAACCTGGGGACCAAGTAATGCTATTACTACCGACATCAGAGAGTAAACTCCTTGCAAAGTGGCAGGGTCCTTTCCAAGTTCTCCGCCGCACCGGGGAGGTGAACTATGAGATCTCTCAACTAGGGTCCAGGAAGGGTAAACAAATCTACCACGTAAACCTTCTGAAACCCTGGAAAACGATGAGATCGCTGTTCATCAACCCTCGGGAAGGAGAGACGGATTTTGGTCCACAGCCTCCAAAGGGTAGTACGTACAATGACCATCAGGTTCCCATGGGAGGGCAGTTAACAACGTAACAAAGGTCAGACCTACTAGAATTATGTGACCAGTTCCCAGATGTTTTTTCTGAGCTGCCAGGGCAGACTGATTTAGTGTCCCAAAGGATTGAGACAGAACCTGGCGTAAAAGTACGGTCCCGTCCCTATAGATTGCCAGAGGGCCGAAAAGACCTGGTAGAGAGGGAGATAATAGACATGTTGGAATTGGGCGTGATCAAGGAGTCTCACAGCGAATGGTGTAGTCCTATAGTGTTGGTCCCTAAACCAGATGGGAAGGTGAGGTTTTGTGTGGATCTGCGAAAGGTAAATGCTGTATCAAGATTCGATGCATACCCAATGCCTAGGGTGGATGAATTGCTTGACTCTCTTGGAAAAGCAGAGTATATCTCCACTCTAGATCTCACGAGAGGATATTGGCAGATACCTCTAGCGAAAGAATCCAAATGCAAAACTGCCTTCGCCACCCCTCTTGGTCTATACCAATTCGTCACTATGCCATTTGGGTTACATGGGGGTCCAGCCACGTTCCAAAGGTTAATGGACAAGGTACTACGACCCCATAGGACATATGCCGCGGCCTACTTGGATGACATTGTCATCTATAGCAGACACTGGCAGTTTCATATAAAAAGGTTAAGGGCAGTCCTAACGTCCTTAAAAGAAGCAGGGCTCATGGCAAATCCCAAAAAATGTGCCCTGGGTAAATCCACTACAAAATACTTGGGCTATGCCGTTGGGGGAGGGATAGTAAGGCCACTAGCTAGCAAGGTGGCCGCCATAAAGGAAGTCCCCACCCCACAGACAAAGACACAGGTCCGCTCCCTTTTGGGGTTAGCAGGGTATTACAGGCGGTTTATCCCCAATTTTTCAGAAATTTCTGCACCCCTAACAGATCTGACAAAAAAGAGTGCCCGACCCAAGTTAAATGGTCTTGGGAGTGCCAAGACGCCTTTGACATGCTAAAAAAGTGCCTGTCAGAGGGCCCCGCTCTTCGGAGCCCAGATTTTAAAGAGCCCTTCATCATCCAGACGGATGCCTCAGAGGTAGGACTGGGAGCAGTGCTGTCCCAGCAATTTGATGGTGTTGAACACCCCATACTGTTCATCAGCCGGAAGCTGTTCCCAAGGGAAGTGAGGTATTCCGTCATTGAGAAGGAGTGCCTCGCTGTAAAATGGGCAATTGAGGCCTTGAGACATTATGTCGCCGGAGTACACTTCACCCTGGTCACTGACCATGCGCCCTTGAAATGGTTAAACACCATGAAGGACACAAACTCAAGGTTGACCAGGTGGTATATGGCCCTCCAACCCTTCTCTTTTGATATACAGCATAGACCTGGAAAAGACCATGGAAATGCTGATTTTTTTTGTCAAGAGAAGGAGTGGAGGGTCGGGCTTCAGCCGTGTGTTACCCTAGCCACACACAAACAGGGGAGGTATGTGACAGGGTGAAGTCAACCCCTATCAGTTATGCCTGGGAAACATATGTCTGAGTGCTTCATCCAGCACTCAGAAGGTTAACTCAGGAGGAAACTAGGTAATCAGGAGGTAAGCTGACACCTGATAGCCAGCAAGGTATAAAAGGATGTTGCTACTGGTAGTAGCTGGCTGCCTTAGACCAGAGCACACGGCTATATGTGCTGCTAGCCAGACGGATACATCAAGCTAACTACTGCAATCAAAGTAAGACTTTTTCATATGTTTTTCCTGACTGCTTAAAAGACACTTACGGTTTGGTTATGGTTTAGCCAGCCAGCCTGCTAGATAGGCCTGGTGTGTTAGTCAGTCCTCCCAATGTGGAGCAGGATTTGTTTTGTTTAAAGGGACAGTGTACCCGCACGTTATGTATGCTGTGGAGAAATAAAGCCACTGAACGTTTTCGTTATCCAGAAACTATACATGTGGACTGTTCCCTGACCTCGGCTACAGGCCGTCCTGCCACACACCCCCAGTCAACCCCTGCACCGGATGACCAGCAAGGTAAGTAAGAGCAGTAGTGTAGTGTTATTATGATATGCTGTGCACTGCGGGCAATACAAAATAAGGGGATTGCTATAGGGTATAACTGTTTTAGCTGGTGCCCTTAGGATGCCGGTAGAGCTCACGCCGAGTCACGTGGTCACTCTGTGTATCGATCGGTCACGGCCGTCGAATACATCTCCCCACGGCTCTCCACACTACCGGATACTAAACAGAGTCCACTAGCGACCTCTGGTTGCTACATTAAACACCATTTGGAACGTAAAGTCACACAGACATCCACAGGGTTCCGGCTACAATTGGAATAAACCGCAGCATTCTATTCTCGCTCTGCGGTGACCTCAGCACACTATCATCCGGTATCTACTACCACATAAACAGTGTTCCCCAAACCGCCTTACTATTCACCACACTGATTGCGCAGTCGCATATATATCCTAAGAGTCAACAGTAATAAAGAGAAACGATTCTGCTCTGCATCAACAGATAGCCAATACCTATGTCATCACCCTTAGAAGGTTTTACTAGCGTACCATAGGTATTCACATGATATTTTGGCAATCTATAAGTGACACGTAATCTATACTGCTACCCAGCAGAGTCATCCTACATACTAACACAAGTCTCAGAGTGAACTCACAGAATCACCATAGCAGACTAGGCACTATGGAGTCTACTTACCACATTAATGGTGAGAATTTCTCCCTAAGCTGAATACCCACACGGATGCAGCAGCTTACCAAAAGATTCCTTTATTATACCACAGCCATCTACAAGAGCAGCTGGGTATTTATCTATGGTACCTGTGAGAAGTGCAGTGAACTCACACTTCACTTCATACCACCTTATATGTTATAGTAGTTTGATACAGTTTTGTCCTATGTATCTGTACCCACTATATAGGTGATCCATATGGTACAGCACCTCCACAAGGTCACTACTTATGCACATCATCACAGGTACACGATATAGGTAGTACCTACATTCATACACCTTCTATTCATGAATATCATCAGTTCTGTACATGTGTTCATTTAAGGTATACTTTAATACTAACTTACCTTATAGACCTAGCAGTCATCTATGAGCATACTTCCTATAGATATCTGATCAATTATCAGATCCATGTATGGTGGAACATCTCCTCTTACACACTCTGGGCAAATAAATTGATATATTAATATCTCTCCCCCCACGATCTCTACAAGAGGATTGTGTTCTAGTTCTGGATTTACCAGATAAGTACCACACAATTGCATATACATTGATGCTTTTCACCTAGGTCCCATTGGTCCCATACACTCTCCAGATAGAGGCTTGTTTCTCTCTAATTTTAGAGATTCAGGAATATTCACGGTTTTATCCATTTATTTGTAATAAAGTTATTTTAAATGTTTGTTTAGTCGCACATTCTGGACCAAGATTTAATACCACTCTGGTCTGCGGTGCGCTATTATTTGGGATCTTTTGTGTACTCTGTACACTCTTTTTTGGAATATTCTACTTACTCCCAGGCAGCACGCGACCATTATCTGGGGGCTTGAGCGAGGTAACACATATCTCGCCATATATATATCCCTACATGTATATGTATATATCAGAATATAAGAAAGAATACAGACAAATATTATAGGGTACTAGCTGATATACCCGGCGTTGCCCGGGCGTGGAAGGGCAGGGGGATGGAGTGGAAGGGCGGGGGGGGAGGGGCGTGGAAGGGTGGGGGGGCAAGGGGCGGGGAGGGGCGGGGGGGCAAAGGGCAGGGAGGGGCAAAGGGCAGGGAAGGGCGGGGGGGCAAAGGGCAGGGAGGGGCTGGGGGGGCAAAGGGCAGGGAGGGGCAAAGGGCAGGGGGAGTCAGGGACGCGTAAAATAACCCATCGTTTCCTCACCTTGCACACGGCCGCACTCCTCTTCCTCCGGGTCCCGGCCGCCCTCCTCCTCCACCTCGGGCTCCTCCGCGGCGAGCCTGAGACGCTCCGGTGAGGAGGTGCTGTGCCTCTCGCGGGGAAAGGTGGAGACAGCCGGAGGAGCGGCCTGTGTGAGGGAGAGCCGCGTGCTCTGTGTGTGTGGCAAGGGGGGACGGGGAGAGGCCTGTGTGAGGGAGAGCCGCGTGCTCTGTGTGTGTGTGTGGGGGGGGACGGGGAGCGGGCTGTGTGAGGGGAGAGCCACGTGCTCTGTGTGTGTGGCGGGTGGGGATGGGGAGCGGGCTGTGTGAGGGAGAGCCGCATGCTCTGTGTGTGTGGCGGGGGGGGACGGGGAGAGGCCTGTGTGAGGGAGAGCCGCGTGCTCTGTGTGTGTGTGGGGGGACGGGGAGCGGGCTGTGTGAGGGAGAGCCGCGTGCTCTGTGTGTGTGTGTGGGGGGACGGGGAGCGGGCTGTGTGAGGGAGAGCCGCGTGCTCTATGTGTGTGTGTGTGTGGGGGGACGGGGAGAGGCCTGTGTGAGGGGAGAGCCGCGTGCTCAGTGTGTGTGTGTGGGGGGGGACGGGGAGCGGGCTGTGTGAGGGGAGAGCCACGTGCTCTGTGTGTGTGGCGGGTGGGGATGGGGAGCGGGCTGTGTGAGGGAGAGCCGCATGCTCTGTGTGTGTGGCGGGGGGGGACGGGGAGAGGCCTGTGTGAGGGAGAGCCGCGTGCTCTGTGTGTGTGTGGGGGGACGGGGAGCGGGCTGTGTGAGGGAGAGCCGCGTGCTCTGTGTGTGTGTGTGGGGGGACGGGGAGCGGGCTGTGTGAGGGAGAGCCGCGTGCTCTATGTGTGTGTGTGTGTGGGGGGACGGGGAGAGGCCTGTGTGAGGGGAGAGCCGCGTGCTCAGTGTGTGTGGCGGGGGGGGACGGGGAGCGGGCTGTGTGAGGGAGAGCCGCGTGCTCTGTGTGTGTGTGTGGGGGGACGGGGAGCGGGCTGTGTGAGGGAGAGCCGCGTGCTCTATGTGTGTGTGTGTGTGGGGGGACGGGGAGAGGCCTGTGTGAGGGGAGAGCCGCGTGCTCAGTGTGTGTGGCGGGGGGGGACGGGGAGAGGCCTGTGTGAGGGAGAGCCGCGTGCTCTGTGTGTGTGTGTGTGTGGGGGGACGGGGAGCGGGCTGTGTGAGGGAGAGCCGCGTGCTCTGTGTGTGTGTGTGGGGGGACGGGGAGCGGGCTGTGTGAGGGAGAGCCGCGTGCTCTATGTGTGTGTGTGTGTGGGGGGACGGGGAGAGGCCTGTGTGAGGGGAGAGCCGCGTGCTCAGTGTGTGTGGCGGGGGGGACGGGGAGAGGCCTGTGTGAGGGGAGAGCCGCGTGCTCAGTGTGTGTGGCGGGGGGGGACGGGAAGAGGCCTGTGTGAGGGAGAGCCGCGTGCTCTGTGTGTGTGTGTGTGGGGGGACGGGGAGCGGGCTGTGTGAGGGACAGCCGCGTGCTCTGTGTGTGTGTGTGGGGGGACGGGGAGCGGGCTGTGTGAGGGAGAGCCGCGTGCTCTATGTGTGTGTGTGTGTGGGGGGACGGGGAGAGGCCTGTGTGAGGGGAGAGCCGCGTGCTCAGTGTGTGTGGCAAGGGGGGGCGGGGAGAGGCCTGTGTGAGGGAGAGCCGCGTGCTCTGTGTGTGTGGCGGGGGGGTGAGGGAGAGCGCCGGGTGAGGGAGAGCGCTGGGTGAGGGAGTGGCCTATGGGTGGTGAGGTGAGAGTCCCCCGCTGTGTCCCGGGCGCAGGCTCCGCTCCCTTGCTGACTGTAGCGGCGCCGGGAGGGGGGGGGGGGTCTGGGGGAGGAGGAAAAAGCGTGGGAAAGCGGGAGACCCGGAGAGGAGGTGCGCGCGGGTCCCGATGAGAACCGCGCAGTGTGTGTGTGTGTGTGTGTGTATGTGTGTGTGTGTGTGTTTTTTGGACCTTCGGCCCATCACTCCGCCTCAGGCCAATGAGAGGTGTGGGGGGCGGGCCAAGGGGGTGGTGTGAGTGTGTGAGGCCAATGAGAGGTGTGCGGGGGCGGGCGGGCCAAAGGACCAATGAGATTGCCGCTAGGGACAGGGAACACAGTGAAACATACATACTGTACATACAATGCTTTCAAAAATATATAGTAGATATATAGTAGATGAGCAAAACTTTCTTCCAAGTTCGCAGATGTGACAAACTTCCCCATGAACATAACAGGTAACATTCTTGCCTGAATTCAGAACGGGTCATTGGAAGGAGAAAGCAAATTTATCATAGGAAATTGAGGATTTTTGCCAAAATTGCCCATTTTCACTGCAACCTTGGCTAGTTTAAAAAAATTCATAGAAAAAAACCCTGCATTTCTATCATTGGGAAAACTTTTTTTTGTTGCTGAATCTGAGGGGAAATAAAAGAATGTTTGCCAATTTTACACAAATCACACACCTTTTTGGCTGAATTTCCTGACTCTTAATCATAATAATGAAGTAATAAAATTCAGCACTGATAACAATACGCTATATATTTTTATATATAATTACTTTATATTCTGCAATATCCTTTTGAAGTAATTTTAACTCAACCCCACCCAACACTTTTACTGCTCCATTTCCCAACATGCACCGGCAGAGAATGTTGGAAAAAGATTAGCCTCAGGGCTAGATAATGCGCTCCCCCTATTCATACTGTGATACCTCGGAGTATTTAAACAGCAGCATTTATCTGGATGTGATACAGGGAATGAAACCCGAGAACTGACGACTGCTTCTCTCCAGCATTTTACCTGAAGGATCTTCTCACCCTGTAAGTGCACCAGGTAAAAATGCCTTGTTGAATTTTTACTTTAAAAAGTTGTGTTTGCGCTGATCACGCGCATTTTAAGTGAAGCTTTTGTCTTTTGTCACGGTTTTGCCACAGAAATTTTATTTGTAATGGTGATGTTTTTAATTAATAATCAAAACACAATTTCAGTGCCAAAATGCAAAGAAGTTTGATTTAGGGCTGTTATATAGAGGGCGCGCGCGCTCCACCGTGCGCACGCGCGGCACTTATAAATGGCTGCGGTTAGTCGGCCTTTCTATAATGGTGCCGTTCGCGCGCACGGCAGTGAGCGTGGTGCCGGCCGACGAGAGAAATGAGGAAAATAATGATTTTGAGCCGCTACCGCCGCTGTAGTGTGTGTGTGTGTGTGTGTGTGTGTGTGTGTGTGTGTGTGTGTGTGTGTGTGTGTGTGTGTGTGTGTGTGTGTGTGTGTGTGTGTGTGTGTGTGTGTGTGTGTGTGTGTGTGTGTGTGTGTGTGTGTGTGTGTGTGTCAAAGCTGCACAAGAATTTTTTTTTTAAATTATATATGTCTTTTTTTTTCTTAAATAATATTTAATACGTTTTAACTCACACAATCTACACACACATATATACACATACACACACACACACACATATATATATATATATATATATACATATATATATATATATATATATACATATATATATATATATATACACTCACACACACTCACACACACACATTACCTTCCATCCCAGTCACTCACAGCATACACACAAAAAGCGTGCGTCACTGGCATGCGCGTTCGCACAGGCGCGCGCACACTATATAACGGCCCTTAGAGCGCGTTTTAGATATTTGCACTTCTGTATTTATAGTAACTGAATTCCTTGTGTGTGTGTCAGTGTGTGTGTTATTCTCAGGGTCCTGGCCCCCCTCTCTGACTCCTCCCTCCCCCCAGCAGAAGCATATGGGGGGGGGGGGGGTCTGAGGGGAACATTAGGGTGACCAGATTTTCAAAATGAAAAACCGGGACACATTTATAAAAAAAATTTTTAAAACAAATTACATCACATGACGCACCCCGTTGCCATGACAACGAGACACTGACGTCAGGCGGTGACATGTTGCCATGACAATGTGGCATCACGTGATGCCTCGGCGCCATAATGCATCCCGTTGTCATGTCAACTTGATGCAGCGTGACGTCATGGAGCGTCTCGTTGTTATAGCAATGTGCATTACGTGACGTCGCGCAGCCATGTTAACGGAATTTGGAGGGGAGGTACAGCCAAAGGCAAGATAAATATATAATAAATAGATCTAAAAAAAATTATTATCTCCGGGTTAGCCTTCAATAGAAGGTGGCAACCCTGGCTGCAGTGTGCGTTTGTGTGTATAGAGGTAGGGGCTGCAATGTGTGTTTGTGCATATAGAGGTGGGGGCTGCAGTATGCGTTTGTGTGTATAGAGGTGGGGGCTGCAAGGTGTGTTTGTGCGTATAGAGGTGGGGGCTGCAGTGTGTGTCTGTGTATAGTGGTGGGACCTACAGTGTGTTTGTGCGTATAGAGGTGGGGGCTGCAGTGTGTGTTTGTGTGTATAGTGGTGGGACCTACAGTGTGTTTGTGCGTATAGAGGTGGGGGCTGCAGTGTGTGTTTGTGTGTATAGAGGTGGGACCTACAGTGTGTTTGTGCGTATAGAGGTGGGGGCTGCAGTGTGTGTTTGTGTGTATAGAGGTGGGGGCTCTTGCTTGGGCCCTTCAACTCTTACAGCCAGGGCATTGTTGGCCAAGAATGCCCAGTTCGGAGGGGATGATTACTACTTCAAAAATGTATTTATTTCCAATTCTTAACATAACACAAACTCTTGTCTCCCCCCCTCCCTCCCTTTTTCGCTCTCTCAGCTCCCTCACCGTGTATGTGTGTATGTGTAATTAAAAATTAAAATAATTAACAAATTAAAATTAAATAAATAATTGACATAAATTAAAATTAAATAAAAAAAGTAGGCATTAATTAAAATTAAGACATTTTAAAAATGTGACATTCCTGACCTTGTATGTATATTACCCTTTGCAAAATATGGTCTCTTGATCTCCTTGTGGCAGTCAGTGACATCACTGCCATGCAGGGCCGCAGACAGCTTTCCCGGGGCCCAGAAACCACGTTTCGGCGGCCTTGCGAGATCCCCCCATTCTCACACACCACCTCACTCTCACCCCACCTCACACTCCCCAGTCACCCTTTCCTTCCCCCCCTCTCTCTTACACCCCCCCATGTATTTTTCTCCCCTCCCCACTCAAGCTCCCTCCCCAATATACGTGCACACACAGTGACACACACACACACACAGTGACAAACACACAGCCACTCCCCTCCTCATATCTCCCCCTAATATCTCCTCCTCCTCATCTCTTCTACTCCCCGCATCTCCCCCTCCTCATCTCTTCCACTCCCCGCATCTCCCCCTCATCTCTTCCACTCCCTGCATCTCCCCCTCCTCATATCTCTCCCCTCCACTCCTCATCTCTTCCACTCCCCGCATCTTCCTCTCCTCATCATCTTTCACTCCCCGCATCTCCCCCTCCTCATTCTCTTCCACACCCCGCATCTCTCCATCCTCATCCTCTTCCACTCCCCGCATCTCCCCCTCCTCATCTCTTCAACGCCCGCATCTCCCCCTCCTCATCTCTTCAACGCCCCGCATCTCCCCCTCCTCATCTCTTCCACTCCCCGCATCTCCCCCTCCTCATCTCTTCCCCCTGCATCTCCCCCTCCCCGCATCTCCCCGTCCTCATATCTCTCCCCTCCCCTCCGCATCTCTTCCACTCCCCGCATCTCCCCCTCCTCATCCTCTTCCTCTCCCCGCATCTCCCCCTCCTCATCTCTTCCACTCCCTGCATCTCCCCCTCCATCTCTTCCACGCCACGCATCTCCCCCTCCTTATATCTCTCCCCTCCCCTCCTCATCTCTTCCACTCCCCGCATCTCCCCCTACTCATAACTCCCCCCTCCCCTCCTCATACCTCCCCCCTCTCTCCCTTTCCCCCCCTCTCCCTTCTCCCCCCCTCTCCCTTCTCCCCCCTCTCTCTCCCTTCACCTGTCCTCTCTCCCTTCTCCCCCCTCTCTTTCTCCCCCTCCTTCCCTCTTCTCCCCCCTCCCTCCCTTCTCTCTCCCTTCTCCCTCCTCTCCCTTCTCCCGCCTCTCTCCCTACCCCTTCTCCCCCCACCACACCACTCCGTTTGCCCTACACCACAGCAGCCCGTTTTACACCCCCACCCCTGCAGTAGCCCGTTTTTTACACCCCACCCTCCCACAAGCCCGTTTTTTACACCCCCCCCCCCACCAGCCCGTTTTTTACAAACACCAGCCCGTTTTTTCCACCCCCCCACCCTGTTTCACACCCCCCCCACCCCGTTTCTCACACACACACACCCCCCCCCCCCCCCCCACCAGCCCGTTTCACACTCACCTTAGCCCCGGTACTAAGCCCCGCCCCCCGGCATGCTCTGACCTCCAACCAATCCCCTGCTTCTACTCTTAAACCCCGCCCCCCGGCATCCTGCTATTGAAAAAAAAAATACTCACGGCCGCCGCATCCTCCTCACGCTGCCCTCGCGCACCTCCGCCGCCTCGCGCACGGGACCAGGGGCAAAACCCGGGACATTTCCGAGTAAAAAAAAGGGTCTGTCCCGGCAAAACCGGGACGACTGGTCACCCTAGGATTGAGGACCCCTGGTATAGCAAGAGATTGAGTTATTTTTATACAATGCAGTTCTAACAATTTCAGCATGGACAACGCTGAAGGCCTGACTAGGCTGTGTACGCTAGAAAATTCAATCCCTTTCACCATCTCATTCACCTTTATTTATTGTCCCCTTATTTCTTATCCCAAATAAAAATTTTTTTTAAAAATCAGAACTGTGTTCTCCACCTCCATTGCTCCCCTTTAAATTTATTTGCCCTCCGTTAAAGAAGCCCCTGCTCTATCTCAGTACATTTCCTCCAACCCTATCAAATACACGTATGTTTTGTTTTTTTCAGCATCACAAACATGGTTGGGATCGTCCCTAAGAAACAAGCCCCTGGGGTGGATTTTTGTGGTGTTGACAAATATTACTACATCATCCGATCTGACCTCAACTGCTACATGCGAGCAGCAAACTTCCACAGTGGTGAAGACCTGAATGTCTATAGTCTGCATCCCTCCTGTAGAGATGGGGATCATTATCTGGCTTACCAGGATGACCTCTTCTACATCATTAAAGGCAATTCTTACCGCCGCGTGACCAACATGAATACAGATGAAGGTTCTGTAGTGTACTCTCTACATCCCAATTGCCAGGGAGGTGATCACTATCTGTCTGCCTTTGGCAAATTCTACATCATCTTCCAGAATCGTGGTGTTTACCGTCGAACAAAAAACATG
This sequence comes from Ascaphus truei, assembly GCF_040206685.1. Classification (NCBI taxonomy): domain Eukaryota; kingdom Metazoa; phylum Chordata; class Amphibia; order Anura; family Ascaphidae; genus Ascaphus; species Ascaphus truei. Next base: position 97,582,355 of record NC_134489.1, read on the forward strand.
CACGAGGATGCAGAGAGCGAAGAATCCACTCTCCATCCAAGCTGCAAAGATGGACTATATTATTTTGGCATCTCAAATTACTACTACTTTGTGAAACCTTATGATCAGTGGGGGGTTCAGTACTACAAATGCACCAACTTCAACACTAATGCGGAAGGAAACACCTACTCTTTCCATCCCAGCGTCATCAACTTTCTCCCTGGTGGGTTAGCCCTCACTCAAGGGCCATCTTACGGTGTCTGGGAGTGCATAAAGACCATCTCCAATGATTCAGACACACCGGTTACCTGGACAAAGAAGATTACTAAGAAGGTTGGGTACGAGAAGGAGAAAATGTCCAGCATAGAGAATAACTGGAAGGTGTCAGCCACAGTATCCGCCGAGACTGGAGCTTTGGCTGCCACCATTGCCAAGACCCAGTTCTCGGTAACCACTGAATTCGGGGGATGCAGTGTCAACACAGAGAGAGAGAATTGGACCCAGGCCACTGAAGTTGAGGAATCCTTTACCCTGACCCTGCAGCCCAACAAGAAGATGCACATCTGGCAGTACCAGCTTGGCATGGGTAAAGAACCAGTGCTGTACTGCCGTGATATGAAATTTGATGATGAGTCTAAGCCCCCCACTGAAAACCCACTGCCCCCTGCTGGAAAATAGTTTCCAATGTCTCAGCCCTAACACTGCAGACACAATGTATCAGAGTAATGGGATTTGTTTTCAGAGTTATAGTTAGGATTAACTAGAGGCCAAGGGACACATTTACTTTATAGCAAACATGATACATTCTATGTGCATATCAGCGCTTGGTTAGATGTATGTATTGTAGGGCAGGGTTCGGCTTATAAAGTCATTTAAGGAAGGGGATGCAATGTACTGCCCTCATCTGGGAGTGGGGTTAACAATATAGTAGATGCAATGTGTTCCCTATATGTAATAGAAAAGGTTCTAGTTTGGGGAAAATCTCCTACAAACACTGAATCCCGGTGATTAAAACACAGCACATTTTATTTTTGCATTTCTGTACGCTAGGTGTAGTATACATACAGTAGCTGTCAGAATTAAATGAACTGATCACTTCTGATTTAATACTTTCTGCATCATGTATTTACAATAAATAATTTTACTTTTAAATGTTTTCATTGTTCTCCCTTCAGTGGCTTTGTGTCTAGCAAAAAGTTAGTTAAACACGTGCTTCATATGTCACATCACATTAAATTCCATCATTTTAACCATTTCTGTTTTGTGGTTCCTGTGCAAGACGCTGTGATTTTAAAAGATTACTGTGCATGAAACAAGTAGCAGTGACTAGCTACAAAGCAGAAAATGGCTTCAATTGTGTCACTTTGGTATCTTCTCCCATTCCTGAAATTAACAGCTAATGAGATATTGGGTCCATCCTGTCAATTTCCCTACTTAAAGCTGCAGTTCAGGCTTTTTTTTAAAAAAAAATGTATAGTTTTATTTTACTTCAATAGTTTCATGTGGGCAATTTCTACTTACCTAAAGAACTGCATAGCTGCTGGTCAATTCGTTCTCCGTCTATTGATCGGCAAAGTTTGGCGACATCTTTAAATATGGGGAATGTATTTCCTCTGTTTCTGTCACTCAGTGGAAGCTCATTAATATTCATGAGCACTCCTGCACTGACATGTGCTAGAGGGAGGGCAGGGCTGACAAAGGGGTGTGCCAGGGCTTGTGACAGGACATGAAGGGGCAGTGCCTTAGCAAATGGCTGTTAAAATAGAATACAAGAAAATTGGTCTTTCAAAGTTGTTTTTTTTAAAACAGAAAATGCTAAAAGTATTTTTTCTTACTACAGAACTGATTTATTAAAAAAAACACACATGCAGGATATTGCCTGAACTGCAGCTTTAATGACATGCCAGAACCAGCAATACAGCTCAGTTATTTCTAATTCCTACAAGGGTTTCCTCAGGGCTCTCTCGACATAGTCACCCACATATAAAGTAGAGTGTAATATATCTGAGAGAGACCTAAATAACCCCAAAAGAAGACATTTATTCCATAAATCAAACAAGGGATAATCTCTACATGGACGCTGTTTAGTGAAGATAAATTCACTCAATGTAACCCATGTATAGACACATACAATTATACCACAAGGAATGTCTAAAAAAAAAAAAGTTGATCACGTCAAAATGTATGCTAAGTTAGCAATTCAGCACATCAGTTCAGTGATGCGCAAACTGGGGAGCGAGAGATTTTTTTGGGGGGGGGGCATGGGCAGTTGCAGAGCAGGGGACCGCGCGAGGCCTCCGCAGCCTCTACTTATCGAGGTTCAGCCGGCTTCAGGACGCGTGACCATGGCAACGAGACGTCAAATGACACCGCACGAGGTAAGGGGGGGGCGCACCGACAGAGGAGAGCAGGCAGGGGGGGGGCAGCGAATAAAGTTTGCGCACCCCTGAGTTAGATGTCAGCTGGCTCTAACCTGGAGTTCCTAATGAATCCTGAACCCAGACTTGGAAGGAGACCATGAAAAGAAAGGAACAGGCAGCGCACAACTCGCAGTGTAGACATATTATTAAAAAGTGACCAAGTACACGTGGTAAGTATCACACGTACAGAACTCAAGTACTATTAAAGCAGGGCATGTTTAAGGTACAACATGACAGATTGTAAGCTCTGCGGGGCAAGGACTGTAAAAAATGTCTCTGTAAAGCGCTACGTAAAACTAGCAGCGCTATATAAGAACAAATTATTATTATTATTATCAGGGCTCGATAAGCTAGCGCAAAACCCACTGTCAAACCCCCCCCTCCCTCACGACACTTACCTGCGGCGGGGTGGTGCGGCGATCTCAATCTTCTCCCCTGCCATTGTAATGTATGTTTCCCCTGCAGGTCCTAAAAAAAAATGGCGTCGCGTAGTGTGTTATGGTTATGGTGTTATGGCAACGTAGCATCATTTGACGCTGTGCGGCCATTTTTTCAGGACCTGCAGGGGAAACATTACAATTTCATGAAGATAACCAGGATTGGCGCTCAAGAGGAGATAGTGCCAACAGAGAAAAGAAACTAAGTAAAAACAGTGTTATACTGACACCCTCTGGTTACCCGGGCTCACTACAATAAATTAACCCAAAGGAGTGCAGTTAACATCTTCATATATAAATTCGAAATTTGTATGGTTAGTGCTAGATGCTGTGAATCTGATTGGTCCTCAGCCTCTGGCCAATCAGATTTGGTGGCTCTATGACGTCACCCAACTGCCACACCACACACACCACACACGCAGCATCCCCATCCGCCCCATCACACTCACCCTCACGTGCGCCGCCCTGCACCGGCTCCCGGACGGAGGGGAAGCGCGGCGCGGCCCTAACCAGCCGCCAACTCCACGCTCCTACCCCCTCACTCACAATGAGGAACGGCGCGGCCCTCCTGCCCCAGCCACAAAATACAGGCTCCTCCACCCTCGCTCCCAACGAGGAACGAGGGGAAGCGCGGCCCTCCTGCCCCCTGCCAACTTCCCGAGTCCACCTCCTGCCCCAGGCAGATGCCACGGATATATCAGGGCCAGGAGGGGAATCGTCTACCGCCAGGAACCACCACCCACCCGGTCAAGGCAAGTCTCCCAGTCAGTCACCCACCCACTCAGTCAAAGTCACACAATCAGTCAAAGTCACACACTCAGTCAGTCACCAATCCACCCACTCACTCAAAGTCACCCACCCAGTCACTGACACGGTCCCACCCAGTCACCCACCCACCCAGCCAGCCAGCCACTCACCCACCAAGCCAGTCACCCACCCAGCCAGTCACCCACCCAGTCACCCACCCACTCACCCCCTCACCCATGCAGTCACCCACCCACCAACCCAGTCACCCACCTTCCCAGTCATCCACCCACCAACCCAGTCACCAACCCACCCACTAAGTCACCAACCAACCCAACCACCCACTCACCAACCCACCAAGTCACTGACACACACACACACACTGACTGACCGACACACACACTGACTCACACACACACACACACACACACACACACACTGACTGACACACTTCCTCCCTCAGTCAGCTCAGCTGACAAATACACAGGGGGAATCACAGCTGGCAACAGGGGGGGGGGGAATCGGAGATGTGAACTGGGGGTGGGGGGGGGTAACGGAGCTGTGAAGGAGGGGGGTGTATTGCTGTGAATGGGGGAGAAAGAGAGGGGGGAGACAGTGGAAGGGAGAGAGAGAGAGAGAGAGAGAACGAGAGAGAGAGAGAGAACGAGAGAGAACGAGAGAGAGAGAGAGAACGAGAGACAGAACGAGAGACAGAACGAGAGACAGAACGAGAGACAGAACATTAAATCCCCTGAGACGTGGTGGGCAGAGGTGACAAGGGAGCGGGACACCATTCACATGAAAAAGAGGAGAAATCACAGAAATAGTACAATACTGTAAAGCACAAAATTAATAATCCTATGAAATTCTGCACAGATTATACTCACAAGCAAACAGTGAGTAAAGGCATTTCACACATAAAGTGTACACGAACAAGTAATCCCACGTTGAGGGGCGTCTGGGGACCAGGATGGAACGGATAGGGTGCACTACAGAAAAGGACAATAACACACCATAGTGCGAACTGTTCAACAATTTAATAAGTTAAAAACACTTCACAAGTGCCCACTTACAAAGTGTACGAGAACACCAGGCAATAAGGACTCAGAGGTACAGGCTTAGGATGATCTCACCGCCCCTTCCTCTCCAGGAATTGCGCTCAGGTTTGGAGTAGAGATGCTCCGCCACAGGTGCAACTAATTGCGGCCGCAAGAAGCAACGAACAGCTCGGCATCTTTTCCTCCACGTGTCGTGGTATCTGCCTCGATTCTACGCGTTTCGCTAGACAACTAGCTTCGTCGGGAATCTGGCCCCCTATCCTACGCTTGCTCTTAAATTCAGTCAATCCACTCTTCATTGGTGGTGTATAATGGTCTGTGGTGACATGGAATTGATGCACTGCATCTATAACCACAGTCACCCTGGATACATGATACCAAACCAATCCAAGATGGCCACCGTCGGGACAAAAGTTTTCAAACCCCTTTTTAAAACTTTATCAGCCACTTTGTCTTAATGACACGGTGTTGGGTATGGACAACAAGTCACAAACCCTCCTAAATTAAATAGTCAGCAAAGAAAAGACATTGCATGCAGTTAGATATATAAACAGATGTTAAAAAGCACTATAAACAAACTAAATGAACTGGCCAAGTTCGCTGCTTGTGAGTTACATAAGCTGGCCAGACTCAAATATAATCAGGAAAACAATAGTTATACAGTACTAATAAAAATTAATTATAAAAATGCATATTAAGGAGAATATAAACATACTTAACAAATACATACAAATATGAACTATTACTGATGTGTGAAGTTTACAGTAGTTCGCTTTGACAGTGAAATGAAAAAGAAAATTTGAACAAATATCTTTATTACAATAGAATAAAATAAACAAAGGCTATTAAAATTCTAACTCATTCTAATTGCTATCCTTGTGGTCCAACCAGGCAGCATGTATGAAATAGAAGAGAACAGAGTTAGCAATCACATATTAAACATCAGACACATATCTTGAAAAGGGCACAGAGAATTTTTTTTTAAAACAATAAAAAAAACTCCAAAAGTCCACTATCATTTCAGGTGATGTATCATGGTCCAAAAGCATAAAAAAATAATAGAAAGGAGTGGAATGGTTTTTGGGACAATAAACAGATCCCAACTGATATACTATTTATTTATAAATTAACATTTTTATTATAATACGTGTTATTAAAAAGAAATATTGATAATTGCTTTTTAGATATATAAGATACTAGCTGAGAGACCCGGCGTTGCCCGGGATGTAATGTTCCCGTTCCTCTATCTCTTCTCCCCCCTCTCTCTGTTTGTCCCCCATTCACATCAATCCAGTCCCCCCCTCTCCCTCCTTTACAGCTTCATGTAGCGTGTGTGCGTCAGTCACTGTGTGTTTGCGCGCGCGTCAGTGAGTCTGAGGCAGAAACACAAACACACACAAACTGACTGACGCACACACAGTCAGTGTGTGCGTGTGTGTGTGCCTCAGTCAGTGTGTGCGTCAGTCAGGGTTTGTGTGCGCGTCAGTCAGTGTGTGCGTGCGTGCGGCAGTCAGTCAGTGTGTGTGTGCGCGTGCGGCAGTCAGTGTGTGTGTGTGGGGGGGGGTGTGCGCGTGCGGCAGTCAGTGTGTGTGGGGGTGTGTGTGCGCGCGTCAGTCGGTGTGTGTGTGTCAGTCGGTGTGTGTGTGTCAGTCGGTGTGTGTCAGTCAGTGTGTGTGTCAGTCAGTGTGTGTGCGCGCGTCAGTTAGTGTGTGTGTGTGAGCCAGTGTGTGTGTGTGAGCCAGTGTGTGTCTGTGAGTCAGTGTGTGTGTGTCAGTCAGTGTGTGTGCGCGCGTCAGTTAGTGTGCGTGTGTGTGTGCGTCAGTCAGCGTGTGTGTGTGTCAGTAAGTTGTGTGTGTCAGTCAGTGTGTGGGAGGTGATGTGAGTGGAGCGCCGGGGAGGGGAGCACCAGGGAGGTGAGTCAGCGGCGGGGAGGGGAGGTGGGTCAGCGCCAGGGAGGTGAATGAGCGGCGGGGAGGGAGGTGAGTGTGATGGGGGTGTAGGAGGTGTGTGTGTGTGTGTATACCCAGCGTTGGCCGGAGGCAGGGAGGGGGGGCGTGAAAGTCAGGGGGAGTGAGCGCCGGGGAGGGGAGGGGAGGTGAGTCAGCGCCGGAGAGGGAGGTGAGTGTGATGGGGGGGAGGAGAGGTGTGTATACCCGGCGTTGCCCGGAGGCAGGGGGGGGCGTCAAAGGGAGGGGGGGGCGTCAAAGGGAGGGGGGGGGCGTAAAAGGGAGGGGGGGGCGTCAAAGGGAGGGGAGGGGGCGTCAAAGGCAGGGGGGGGCGTCAAAGGGAGAGGGGAGGGTGGCGTCAAAGGCAGGGGGGGGGGCGTCAAAGGCAGGGGGGGGGGCGCCTCAAAGGCATGGATTCCTCCACCTGCATTTCCTCACCTAGCAGCATTAAGTCCCTGCCGCCCTCCTCCTGCTCCTCGGGGATGTTGAGCCGTAGAGAGCATGCTCTGGGAGGTGGGGGGGTAGGTGGGGGGGGGGGGTAAGTGGGGTGGGGGAGAAGTGGGGGGGTGGGGAAGTGGGGGAGCGACACACGCGACACCTACCTGTACTTCCGGGCGCCGCCATCTTCTCACTGGGCGCTGCGAGGGAGGAAGGGGGTCCTTCCGGGCGCCGCCATCTGTTCCAGTTGGAGCGGCGGCGGGGAGGGAGAGAGGTGAGTTGTAGCGGCGAGGGGGAGAGAGACCTGGCGTTGGCCGTGAGTAAAATTTCCCGCTCCCTTCTCTCGCCCTCTTTCTCCATGTTCCCCAGAGGGGAGGGACGAACAGTGGACAGGAGGGGGGGATGAACAGTGGACAGGAGGGGGTGGGGACGGACAGTGGACAGGAGGGGGGGGACGGGCAGTGGACAGGATGGGGGGACAGTGGACAGGAGGGACGGACAGTGGACAGGAGGGGGGGGACGGACAGTGGACAGGAGGGACGGACAGTGGACAGGAGGGGGGGTGGACAGTGGACAGGAGAGGGGGGGAGGTGGACAGGAGGGGGGGGAGGTGGACAGGAGGGGGGGGCGGTGGACAGGAGGGGGCAGTGGACAGGAGGGGGGCAGTGGACAGGAAGGGGGGGCAGTGGACAGGAGGGGGGCAGTGGACAGGAGGGAGGGCAGTGGACAGGAGGGGGGGGGAGGTGGACAGGAGGGGGGGGGAGGTGGACAGGAGGGGGGGCGGTGGACAGGAAGGGGGCAGTGGACAGGAGGGGGGCAGTGGACAGGAAGGGGGGGCAGTGGACAGGAGGGGGGGCAGTGGACAGGAGGGGGGGCAGTGGACAGGAGGGGGGCAGTGGACAGGAGAGGGGGGGAGGTGGACAGGAGAGGGGGGGAGGTGGACAGGAGGGGGGGGCGTTGGACAGGAAGGGGCAGTGGACAGGAGGGGGGCAGTGGACAGGAGGGGGGCAGTGGACAGGAAGGGGGGGCAGTGGACAGGAGGGGGGGGCAGTGGACAGGAGGGGGGGCAGTGGACAGGAGGGGGGGGCAGTGGACAGGAGGGGGGGCAGTGGACAGGAGGGGGGGCAGTGGACAGGAGGGGGGGCAGTGGACAGGAGGGGGGGAGGCAGTGGACAGGAGGGGGGGGCAGTGGACAGGAGGGGGGGGGCAGTGGACAGGAGGGGGGGGCAGTGGACAGGAGGGGGGGGGGCAGTGGACAGGAGGGGGGGGCAGTGGACAGGAGGGGGGGACAGTGGACAGGAGGGGGGGCAGTGGACAGGAGGGGGGGCAGTGGACAGGAGGGGGGCAGTGGACAGGAGGGGGGGCAGTGGACAGGAGGGGGGGGCAGTGGACAGGAGGGGGGGCAGTGGACAGGAGGGGGGGGCAGTGGACAGGAGGGGGGGCAGTGGACAGGAGGGGGGGCAGTGGACAGGAGGGGGGGGCAGTGGACAGGAGGGGGGGGCAGTGGACAGGAGGGGGGGCAGTGGACAGGAGGGGGGGCAGTGGACAGGAGAATCAGAGAGGTGATTTGGAGCGGGGAGGGGGGAGAGGTGATTTGGAGCGGGGAGGGGGGAGAGGTGATTTGGAGCGGGGAGGGGGAGAGGTGATTTGGAGCGGGGAGGGGGGAGAGGTGATTTGGAGTGGGGAGGGGGGAGAGGTGATTTGGAGCGGGGAGGGGGGAGAGGTGATGCCGCTGGGGAGGGGGAGAGGTGAGTTTGAGCGCCGCTGGGGAGGGGGAGAGGTGATGCCGCTGGGGAGGGGGAGAGGTGATTTGGAGCGGGGAGAGGTGATTTGGAGCGGGGAGGGGTGATTTGGAGCGGGGAGAGGTGATTTGGAGCGGGGAGGGGGAGAGGTGATTTGGAGCGGGGAGGGGGAGAGGTGATTTGGAGCGGGGAGGGGGAGAGGTGATGCCGCTGGGGAGGGGGAGAGGTGATTTGGAGCGGGGAGGGGGGAGAGGTGATGCCGCTGGGGAGGGGTGATTTGGAGCGGGGAGGGGGAGAGGTGATTTGGTGTGTGTGTGTGTGTCTGTGTGTCTGTCTGTCTGTGTCTGTGTCTGTCTGTGTCTGTCTGTGTCTGTCTGTGGAGCCGAGGGGGAAGAGAGTGGCAGTTGGGTGACGTCACACACAGCAATCTGATTGGCCAGAGGCTGAGGACCAATCAGATTCACCGCAGATAGCACTAACCTCACTAACCATTCGATTTTATATATTATAAGATATAAGATAAGATATAAGATAAGATCGAGTCATATTCATTGGAAGTGACTACATACCTTAATGCATCCAATATTTAACAAATGTACATCTAGAAGAGAAAAACATGAAAAAAGGCAGTGAACCAGGGTACATTCACCCATCTTAACATCACTAGTTACAAACTTAAATAGTGATCATATTAAAATAAAGTATAGTCACACTAAAAAAGCTCCCAACTCAAAATCAACGTTAAGGCCTGATGGGATCAAAGTTTTTAATTTATAAATCCAGTGTGTTTCTCTCTTTGTTAAATCTATCTCCCTGTTACCGCCCCACCAGTGTAGTTTTACATGTTCAATCCCTTTATATTTCAAACTATTGGGATATGATTGGTGACACAATTCATAATGTCGAGATACACTATGTGTGGGAATTTTTCTTCTGATGTTACCTAGGTGTTCTAAAATTCTCACTTTGAGAGGTCGTGTTGTCTTCCCTATGTACTGGAGGTCACATGGGCACTCCAGTACATTAATTACATATTCTGTAAGACATGTAATGTGGCTTTCAATGTCAAACGTTTCTCCTGTAACATTTGACCGGAAGGACCTATTGGTTGTATCTTTATTCTTACAGGCCTTACATGTGTAACGGGTTTTCCCCCCCCCAATCTCACATTGGCCCGGGTAGTCTAACCAGTCCCCATTACATGTTCGTGTCTGGTGGTGCACCTGTAGGCAACAGGGCTCCTGAGTCTCCCGCTTGATGGTATTAGGGGATGTCATCCAGACAGGCAGCTGAGGTAGTGTGTGCGAGTCCAACTTACTTCATGTGCAGCGCCTCCACCTCATCAGGATCTATGCTTCCGCAGGGAGATGGTCCTGGTGAGGAGCTCCTTCTTGGTGGTGCCATCCACTGCTGAGTAATCTCACACTCACACAGTGGAGGTATATTCGAACAGGGCATCTTTATTGATGGTTGGTATGGGCAAGCTGCCCCTCACAGATAACAGCTCAGCCACTCATCTCCTTGCAGCATTCCATTAGGAAGGTCCCTTCTCTAATATCTCTGCTTTCCACCTCTATTCTCAGAGAGATTCTCCAGCCTCACTGGCTGCTGTCAGCTCCTCTCTTGAGCTGCTTTGTCTCTCTCAGCTCCTCTAACTCTGCTCGTATGCTCACTGACTCACAGCTAGCAGGAGACACTGCAACAATGTTGCAGACCTTCACGTGCCTCTCAGTGAACTGAGCAGCTCAACAACAGGAAACTGAACTTCTAACTTTAGGCAGTGCTGTGTCTTATATCACCCCCCGGAGAACAAACATGCCCTGTATCCTAAGTGGGAACACACTGCATGCTGTCACTTCCTTTGGGGACATATGACACCTCACCAGGGTGTGAGGGCAAACCTCATTGATCTGTTGCTGGCAAGCCTGCACACTTACCAGGGTTACTGCCAACATGAGAAAGAGATATGTACACCAATCTTAGACATGGCTACATTCTCCCCCTGGTGGAATCCCAACGTCCTCGCTTGGGACCTAAATTTGCGGAACCTTCCTTCAGGTAGCACTGCAAAACATAACAACACATTATTACAGTACATATCTTTTCTCAAAACATTATAACAGATACATCCTAACGTAGATGTGTAACACCCAGAATTATTCCCTTCTGTAGAACCCATGACTGGTACCCCCATACCCTCTCAAGGTGGCTTGCGCACAGCATGGTCCACTGGGCTTAGAGTATCAATGCGGTAACACTCTGGGTGACATACTGGACACCCACAATCAGCCCATAACTCTGGCTTGGATGCTAGTGGACTGAGAGGATCATGCCCATACACCTCCCTCAGGCATCTCCTGGAGATGTAGACTATCCCCTCTTGACTACACCACTTCTCGTCTAACCCGCCAGGATCCCAATCTTCTTCCCCTGATCCTTCCTCCTCATCAGTGCCATATCCCCTATCCTCATCAGGGGACCTCATTTCGAACTTACTTTCTCCCTCCCATGGATGGTGAAAATAAAGTAACCACTTTTGGCGATCCCTAATAACTCTTTCTGACAGTGAGGGCACATAGGGGGTTCCCCGGGCAATAGGCACCATATGAGCAACATTACCCAAATCCCCAGATGAAACTCCCAAAGTTCCTGGAGACCCAAAATTTGACCCAATGCTCTTAGAATCACATCCCACCCCAACAGCACGATTGTCATCATTAGGGCTGTATAACATCCTTTGCATAGCCATTTTCCTCCCCGATCCCTCATCAGAGGTAAAACAGTCATCCCAGTCCAGATTTCCCCCAGTCCATTCTTCAAAAGTGACTCGGGACTCCCCAGACAACCCTTGGCTAGACTGGGACCCATAGGAAAAAGTGACAGGGGCATGGGTTTTAACTATGGCCGGGGGTTGGGCATAGGGAAACACTGCCGGCATACGCAGGGCTACGACCCGCAACTTCTCGCTACCTTGCCCAGTACCATCGGACTGGCACTCCGGTTCATCCGTGTCCGGGTTCTCAGGCTTCCGCAGGGCCTGCTGTCTCTTCTCGGACCCAGGCAACCTGGTACAGCTGCTTGGCCGAGAGGACACGGCCATCTCGCTGGACTCGCCGCCATCTTGCGTTGGGTTCCCAACCGGAACCTCTTCCTCCAGAACGACATCCACCGCCGTAAGTGATGGTTCTGCTCTCTGCTCCATTCGGGCCTGGACTAGGCCCATCTCCGCCGTTGCCACCACCGGTGCCTGTGGAGGGTAAGGATGTATCTCACCGCTCCGTCGGCTCGGGATGGAATCTTCTCCTCCTTCCGCGCTGTAAGTCACCACGGCCGTGGGACTCCGCCTCTCGGGTTGGTTCTGCACCGGCAACACGAGACTCCGCTCCGCCGCGACACAGGTAAATGCCGGTTCTTTTCCAGCACCGCTGTAGTGGTCCGCCGGTAGGCGCATCACCACCGACGAGACTTCCACCTCTTCCTCGGAGGATATCATGATCGGATCCTCCGCAAGGTAGTCACCGGGTTCTTCTGCGATACAACCAGTGGTTGTTGGTACGAAGCTGGCGTGCTCCGGTACCTCCACTGCGGTCGCGCTCTTCTCCGCCGATGGTTCTTTCTGTTCCGTAGCCTGCAGCAGCACAGGCTCTAGGAACTGTGCCCCACAGCAGGCACACTTGGGACCCCAGGTCGGTTTGTCACCTGGGAATTCACACTGGTCACAAGCACATCTTATGCACCCCTCTCCATCCACCCAGGCCACCCGGTATTTTATGGGTAACCTAACATGGTTAAAGTCCATACCACCAGTCAGGTTCAATTTCTTTTGTAGACACGGGCACACCAGAAAGGATATTTTCCCCCCTTTGTATCGCCAGGCTCCATACAACTGCGGGTGTGCTTCTCTGCATTCTGTACTGTCTTTAGTATGAACAGCGGTTGCTGATCGCTGTTCACTGAGCTTGCTCCCCCTGGTGGACTGTAAAGGAGGGGCATGCTCTATAAGGGAGTGGTTCTGGCTCTGCGCGGAGTCACTCACATCACCGGGGAGGGGCTCTGAGTCCGTCACAGTCCCTGAGGGCGCGGCTCCAGCTTTCGCGCCAAACTTCCCCGCAGGGTGGGGTTTTTCCTTTGGCGCCAATCCCAGCCAACTTTCTGCAATCTTAGCATTTGCAGCATTTTCTGCAACTGGCCCACGCGGTCTCCCAGGGAAGCGGGAACCGCCATTTTGATTCGCACCATCAGTCTCTTTGAATGTTGAGGTAGCATTTAACCGTTGGCATGCCGACTGACATTCAATTTCCACAGGCTCTCCACACATCACTACAATGTCCTCCTCAGTATCCTCGGGGGTATTGCCCCTAGACCCCAGACAGGACAGAAACGGCGCAGCCACAGCTTTAGCACCACTCCATAGCAGGCTCACAAAAGTCGCTTCTGTAGCTTGCTCTTCACCCGCACACACGCCATGTGCACTCTCTCCATCGGCCTCCGTCCGCCATTTTGGACCTTCCGCACCGCGCGGATCCTCCATTCTTGCGGCCGCCATTGGATTACTGTGTTCGTTCTGATCGTACATGGAGCTCCTCTCTGCGGGGCAGCTGCCATACCGATACAACAAACATGCCTTGTGCACCACCTTGTGTACCTAACGTAGATCTGACTCGGGTTTGCACTACCTCAGGCTAGGCTCACTCTTTCTGTGTCTACTGTATCTCCTTCCTCCAGTCTGTGCTCCCTTCGGTAAGTGATCTGGAATGGAGACTAGAGTACTCTGGCTCTTCCATGCAGTACTTGGGCGTCTACCTCCTGTTGGCTAGCCTAGTGCAGATCCTCTCCAGAATTCCTGACCACGTTAACAGGCTATCCCTTCAGGCATCCTACCCCTAGCGCTACCTCAAGGTGACTAGGACAGCTATAGCCCCCGGCTCCAGACTCACTAACCCCTTAGGTCAGTCTAGGGCGTGCTTTGCGAGGTTTTTCGTTCTCCTGACTACCCCTAGATTTTCCCTTTCCAGCACAGAGTGGCAGCAGACACTCTCCCTGTTTCCTGTTGTGTGCCTAGCAAAAGCCTGTCCTGTTAACAGGTATCTCAGCAGCGCCTCCAATTGTAACGGGTTTTCCCCCCCCCAATCTCACATTGGCCCGGGTAGTCTAACCAGTCCCCATTACATGTTCGTGTCTGGTGGTGCACCTGTAGGCAACAGGGCTCCTGAGTCTCCCGCTTGATGGTATTAGGGGATGTCATCCAGACAGGCAGCTGAGGTAGTGTGTGCGAGTCCAACTTACTTCATGTGCAGCGCCTCCACCTCATCAGGATCTATGCTTCCGCAGGGAGATGGTCCTGGTGAGGAACTCCTTCTTGGTGGTGCCATCCACTGCTGAGTAACTTCACACTCACACAGTGGAGGTATATTCGAACAGGGCATCTTTATTGATGG